>NC_056745.1:460165453-460442728 GCF_019279795.1 Protopterus annectens
TAGTTACGTTCCCCACTTTCTCGCATACACACACACACACACACACACACACACGCACACAAACATGCAAACACAAATCGCAAACACACACATATACAGACGTGCATTTTAAAATCCTCTACCGTTCTTTCCCCCTCTCATTGATTTTTCTCCCTAATATTTTAAATATGCAAAATGATTGTAACAACTGTTTTGCAGTAGCTTTAGTGGTATGTCAAATATACTGCATCTTTCTAATCATTTTTTGTCCATAATTTTTGTGATGCTTGAACTCTGTATCCCTTCCTTATCCCTGGACTGAGCCAAAAAATAATCCAGTTGCATCAGTGTTCTACCCTAGTTAGCAAATAAAATGAAATACACATTTTTAGTTATCTGTCTCTGTTCATAGTGCTTGTAAACTTTGCCATTTTCTATTTTATCTTTTCTTGGCTGCATAGCTCATTACAAAGATGATTATTTGTTCAGTATTTGGCCTGATTTTCTCACAAAAAATGCTTAAAACATAAGACAGTAACTTACATTGAACATGTTTGCCTTTCTATTGAATTTGTGCATGTTTAAACACAAACTTGAATGTAATAGGAATATATTCTAATTCTAGGGCTAAGCAGAACATTTAATTTCATTATTAAAAAACATATTCTATAAATACTTTACTAACTGTAGGATTGGCTGAGACATACTGTAAAAATACACTGCTATACATAGATTAACAATAATGTGCAGAAAGTAATTAAGCAACCTTATTGCATAGATGAGAAAAGGAAAAAAATAATCACTGTTAAAATTATAGCTTTAGGATACCAATCAAACATTTTTTAAAAAAACAAGTTGAATAAATCACTGAAACATCAACAGAAATAAAACATTTTATTGAATGTCAGTATATGTTAAGTTTTATTACAACAATCAGAAAACTCCACAGTGGGATTCACTACACGTAATTTAATAAAATTTAAAACACTTCATTAAAAAAGAAGTTATACACAGCTATACTTTTAGCTCGCAGATCACGAGCAAATATGGCAGGATAAACACTCCAACATTTCTACAACATACATGGAATCCACATACAGATACACTCAAGCAGGCAGTAAAATATACACAAAGGCAACTAGGATCTTTCTACAGCATTGGATTCATACACATTACACAGCTTTGTCAGGAAGGTAGTGTGGCTTTTACAATGTGGGTGGGATGTTATCCAAATCACACAACAGGTTCAGAAAGTACTTACCGAAGGAATGACAATTTGTGCCAGAAGTCATTTGGCACTTGTTACATGAAATGTACTGGAATGGTACAACAGGGTTTGGAACTTCAATGTGCAAATAACATCCCCCTCCTTTAAAAAGCAACTGAAAGTCTCATATTTTTAAAGTCTTGCTTCAGATGACCTTAGAACACAACTGTAAGATATATGCCACAATCTGTTTAATGTTATAAACATTTTGTTCAGTATATATTATTATATATTCTGAAATATGCCACCCAGTGCAATACTGTAACAGATGTGGCATGTATTGCACTCTGTCATTGTTTAGTCTCTGGACATTTATCTTAAAGGTCATATTTATTAACACAAAATTAGTAGTGTACACACAGAATGGCTGTGTAAGCGTAGTTAATCTAAAGAAGCAAACAATGTTCTATCATTGTAAACCACTAAATTCAGTTCACATAACTAATGGTTTGTTCCCTTTTTCCTTTAAAGATTGCCTTTTTGAATGGCATCATATTTTGAACCAGTCCTGCTACAGACCATAATCAGATCACCATAATGACACATTGATACATCAGCTTATATACAAATGTGTTCATATGATATATTAATTCACAACCAGAGAAACAGACAGATATTTCAGATTCCAATATTTCTCGATAACTCTTTTAACTGTTACAGTTCAGGAGATGTACCACAGAAAATCTTCAGAAATTTTAGAGAACTCTAGAAATATCTGGCCATTCCAATGACTGCAGCTGTGAGTTTGTTAAGTGTTTACTGAAGGTGGACTTAAATTTCAATAAAACAAAGCCCTATAGCATTTCTAGCAATTATCTTTCTAAACTTTAGTAAATATGTTCATATAAGCACATACATCTGTACAGCAGTACATCAATATCTGTAGCACATAGCTATATACCCATAGGTACACACTCACTCACACACACACACACATACACACACACACACACACACACACACACACACACACACACACACACACACACACACACACACACACACACACACACACACATGCACACACACACACACACACACACACACACACACACACACACACACACACACACACACACACACGCACACACATGCCCCCCACACACATATGCATGTACACACTCACATATCTCCTCTACACAAACACATATGCATGCACGCGCATGCACACACACAGACACAGACACACACACACACACACACACACACACACACACACACACACACACACACACACACACACACACACACACACACACACACACACTTGCATGCTGTCTCATCTATGAAAACACAAATTGGTGTTTATTTGGTATGTGCATTCATAAATGTTATAATATATTTGTCTAGAGGACACCTGAATGAATTATTTTACAAGTTAGTGGACCCAGCTGAAATATGCTGCAGTATAATTAATTCAAAGGACATAATGAAATATTTGCAGAATTATACTGGAATTATTAGAGGCTTCTAATAGTATAATTTGGGATTCTAAATGAAAACATTTTCTTAAAAGTTTGGCAGCCCAGGCATAGGTCGGACAACAGCAGAAATGATGGTAGTGATATCCCAATTAATGTTCCCACATATGAGAGCTACCATCTTTTTGAGTACCATGCCATGGTTTTTGTGTAGGTGGATGGTAGTTTTAAACTCCAACATCTCTTGTTCTTTTTCATATAAGGAGAATTTGTGCTCAGTGTTACATATTTCAGAACATTTTCCTTTCTGGATAAGTACACAATCTGACTTCTCCTGCTCGGAGTTACCTTGCTGTTAAAATAATATGCCTTTTACAACAAACATCTGAGTGAGTCTGTACAGCAGATTTAGAGTCATGGAAAAAAGTTAGACAAGTTGCTTACTTCTAAGATAAGAAAACAAGGTAAGAAAATATAACTGACTCAGTAGATAAAGTTTAAAAGAAATATTCCCTTATTTGTTTTTCAGGGAAAGAAACATTAATATGAACTAGGTGGATTTAAAAATATGGCCATATCCTTTATAAAACATACTGTTTTATGAGTTTACAATATAATTCAGAAACATTTGACTTTTGTAAAAAAGTAAATTCACATATATGTAAGGATATCAGGCATGTAGACTAGTATATATATATATATATATATATATATATATATATATATATATATATATATATATATATATATATATATATCACACATATTGTGGGCTTTCCTGCTGAAGAAATTGCTACTAGTTGTTGCTACTAGTTGGTGGTGTTGCCTTTTTATATAAATATACTCAGAAATAATGGAAATCATTAGAACATATTTTGTGTGAGATATAATGGTGGTGTATTTTAAACCTGATTTTGTAATCAGCTGGGGGTGACTGTCATTCTTTTGACACATTTGTCATGGGACAGAAAGTGTCTTTTGTTAGGCCTGTAGCTGATGGAGTAGAATGGGATTTAGAGGTCTGATGTAGATAAAAGGAAACACCTTGGCAACTTATTCATAGTTCTGTCTGACATCATCACCTGTCAGTCACTGGGTGGAGCAAATGTGGCATCATTATCTGTCAGTCACTGGGTGGAGCAAATGGTAGGGCATAAAGCAAAGATCCAGTCCACAGGATAATGATGGCTCACTTCGAAGTGGCTCTGCTTATGCTGGAAATGTTTTTCCAACCAGTGGAAGAAAAGAAAAGGTCATAAGGTTTAGGAAGGGCTTGATTTTCTGGGTGTGGAGCACTAAAAAAAAATATTTGCAAATATGGCAAAGGAGAGGCAATCTTCTGGTGAATGAATCTGGTTTCTTTCTGAAAGGAGAATAATTGTTACGAAATTCTATATGCAAGTACACACATGCACGCACACACACACACACACACACACACACACACACACACACACACACACACACACACACACACACACGTGCACACATACTGACACACAAAGACATTTACACACACGTATGTCCACGCTCGTTCAAACATGCACACATGCACACAAGTTCATCTGCATGCATGCATGCACTTATACATCCATGCGCATGCATGCACATACATGAGCACGCCTATATGCACACGTACCACACACTTCAGCTATTGTGCTTTTAATACAAATATTTATTCATCTATAAGGAAATGCTTTATGAAGGAGAGTTAATGACTTATGGTGTGCTCACAATGAGAAGGTAAGGTGTGCTTATAATAACATACAAATGTGCTATTAAATGGAACATCACCCACATAATAACATTAAATAATGAACACAGAGAATATTGCACAGTGCTCGACAAAATGCTGTGTGTTCAGCCCACTTTGTACTGATTCCTTGTCTTATAGATAGTCTTGCAGTTCTGAATTGGTCCATTTTCATTTGAACTTATCTGTGCTTTCACACTCTCAGAAGTGCAGTAAAAGGGAATGGCAGTATTTTTACAATTATCACAACAGAAAAAACTGATTGCTATCCACTGAGAAGTCTACATTTCTAAGCACACAGGGCAGTCACAGTGATACACAGAGCAGTCTGTTACGACTCATATGGAATGACTAGTAGCTTTATCATAGTGCCATTTACTATATAATAACACTGAAAACGTTGAAAGTCTCCCCTGAAGCAAGCATCTAGCATACACAAGAGGTTGCTCTAAGAGCAGAATATTTTCTTCAGCTGCTTTTAGAGCCGACTTTTACTCTTTTTTTTCGCCCTCATTCAAAAGGACAAATTAAATCTTGCAATGCATTATTAATACATAAAATAATTCATGTTTTGGCTTTTCTCCATGAGGACATCTGTGAAGTGCTGTTATCTACAAAATGCGCACACGTGCGCATACACACATACACACACACGCACGCACACATATTATATATATCTATATATCTATATATCTATATATATAGAATGCTTTAAAGCATGGCTACGACTATGGCTTCTTCATCTGCATTGCAGTACGTTTTGGGCACCTTTAGTTTTTCTGTTGTTGCTGTGATATAATTAATGTTACATAGTGCATGCTATAACTAGAGTGGCAGCTATTCAGTGCTAGGTGACCTGGCTTGTTCAATGGAAAAGTACTGAAGTAGGCAGGCTGAAGTTGAGCCTGCAACCATACTAGGTACTTGCTTTGGCATTGGAATGTATATAATTTCTAACAACTTTGGAACTGCCTTGGTTACTTAAACTGCTGCTGTTTGTTGATTTTGTAACAAAGGCATAACTGATTGCTTGTAGATTGGCAGTTTTCTACCACTGTGTCAGTAGTAAATTCAGCACTAAATACCCTCCCAAGCATGCATTTCACTGGTATGAGTCATATGACATAATAATATGTAACTGATTTGCATTCTATGGGCTTTGCTTCATAGCAAGACTAAAGTGCACACTCATTGAATTTTGATTATAAGGACATAATTTGCTTTTTCGCAATTTTACCAAATGAGAACAGGGCTAGAAAATATTTACTCTTTTTCATTCTTATCTTAATGATGGAGTGAAAGCTTGAACATATAAAGCAATATTTAAAACTGGAACATAGCATTCCATATGCATTTAAATAAAAAAAAATAATTGGGTTTAGATTAGTTCCAAACAACAGAATGAGAATGCTTTTTCCAAACCAAAAAAACCTCCATTGTTTTTTTTTTTTTTTTTTTTTTTTTTTTTTTGGTTCACTCAAACAAAATGCAAGACTGCAGTTATTTAACACTGAAATAGATTTGTGGCATTTTCATGTTTTGTAGCATTTTGCAGGATAATGATATAAATATATCAGCATCCTTTTAGGCTTTGATAGTTTCATGCTAAATGGTCTGGTTCTTAAACCTGTTTCTCCAATAAATATTGAAAATGTGTGTCTTATCTTTTATTAATACACAAAGCAGCATGGCTGGCTATGTGACTACTGCAAATTTGAAATCAATATAAATAGCTAGTTTATTCTGTTCTACTTAATAAATGCAGTTCATAAAAATTCATACTTCAAAATTGATCAAAACTATATTTTGGTATAGATATATATTAGATAAACGTGAGATTTAAATTGTCCTTTATAGTGTACCTGTGCTAGTGTCTTGCGTGTATTTTTTTACTGGAATGCAGCAAATATAATAATTGACTTAGACTATATATATCATCAGCTTTTCTAAATCTCAGTCAGTTTACATAGTTTAAAATAGAGCATCTTATTAAAAACAACTAGAGATACACAGATTAGGAAACAGTAACAACATACAAACACAGACTATAAATCATTTTTCAGCATACTAGTATGTACAGTTTTCAGATACAATAAATAATTTCAGTCATGCTCTATCTACATAGATCATATTGCTTAAAAGAAGGAAAGGTTCAGAAAGTGGTGTAAAGATAGAAGTACCCCAGGATGGACTACATCTAGAAATGTACAAATAAAGAGAGCACGGTATTGAATAACAGCACTGTTTGGAGTTTGGATTACATTGTCAGAAATGAGAGGACTGATATATTACTGAGGTATTTACAGGTACTGGCTAAAAAGCATTACTTGGACAAGTGGCGAAAGGCTTTCTTTTTTACTTTTTGACACCCAGCATAGCATCAACTTCCTCTTCAGGCTGTAAAGTGTGCCATTGTGCAATTGGCCGCCTTGGATTAGCCAGCATATCTGACCAGTGCCGGAGCTCAGCACCAGTGCTGTTGAGGCCAACAAAGACTTTTCCAATAGCGTCATTCTTGCCAATCTTGTCGTAATCCAAAACAGTCACCACAACTTGTACTTTCTATATTAAGAAAAGAGTAGAAAAAAACATTGTCACAATGAGTGTACATTTAGATTACTTCCTACCCTTTACAAATTCTTAACTTCATGCCTTTATAACATTTATCATGAACTTTGTTTTAGTTAATACACAGTTTAAGGAACATTTTGTTGTATGTCAATAAACTGCATGATAAAATATACAGTGCATAGCTTAATGACATACAAACAGGTTGCTTTCTATTCTTTGTACAGATAACCATCATAAGTTGATATAAAAAAGCAGAGAAAATTATCTTTTTATGAAATTGCATTACATTACATTTGCTTGATGACAGATGAAGACAATAAACCCATATAGTCTGCTATTTAAGCACATTTAACTTTCTACCTTCCCAGTACCCTTGCTTTCCTCTTACTATTTGTCCGCCATGCACTCTTGAATATCTCTGTGGAGTCCCTCTCTACAATTGATTACAGTAGTTCATTTCATAGTTGTACAGCTTTCTGTGTGAACAAACACTCTGCCTAACACTCCTGTCTACAACAGCAAGTACTCGACCTCTGAGTCATTTCCTAGGTTATTTGCTCTGCTTGTATGCCTCCAGTCTCCTAATTGGTTCCTGACCCTTTCTCCCAAGCACAGCAGGATCCCGATCCTAAAATGACACATCACTGTATTAATCTTCATTCACCTTCAGATGCCTCCACTCTAAATCACATAGTTGGCTAACTGTGCCTTTATATTTCAGTAAATAATTTTTTTTTATGCCTGTATCACTTGTTTTTGTTGATATTTTTTTCTAACTTATAATCAGAATTTCTACAATGTTTTTTTTTTCTTCAATTTCTCATATAAACTATGTGTGTAACATAACCTTTGTATAATCTGTATGTGGAATATAATCTTTGTATAATCTGTATGTGGAGCTTTTCTCCCCAGGACTCCATTGAAAATGGGTTCTTTAGGCGCAATAGACTATCCTGGTTAAACAACTGCAAATAAATAAAATAAATAAATAAATAAATACTGGTTTCTGTACTATGGATGTTTTGCACAATCAACATTTTGTCTTTTTTGGTATAGATCTGTACAAATTGCCTGAACAATTCCTGGTCCAAAAAAAAAAAAAAAACTAACTCAGTTGTTTCCCATTCCTTTTCTGTCGTGGAGCTCAGAAGTTCCCAGTCAGCTCCTGGCAACTTCAGGTTCTCCCATCATTAGCACAACTTACTTTCTTCTCCACTCCCCTTTGCTCTTCTAACAGCCTCTCATCCTCCTTGATGGGTCTCAGGGTGATACCCTTTATAACTGCACAAGTGCTCTCTCATTTGCCAACCTTAATTCTCAAGACATTTGACTTAGGATCTGACCCTGTCTATTCCACTGAGCCACTCTACCTGTTCTTGGTTGACTCTGACCTCACATCTGATGCCTTCACGTATGCAGGTTGCTAATCCATCTCCATCTCACCCTTCTTTATCATTTATGAACAACCTAAACCCAGACACCTCAGGATTTAATCGCATCTTTCTTCGGTCAATGTTTTTGTAATTGTTTGTTAGTTGTAATGATGAAACTTCAACTTCACAGATGATGTACAAAAATTGGAGGATGATTATTTAATAAGACAAATACCCAAATGTATTTTGATTAGGTTTACAGGTAAAAGTGTTTTGCTCATTTCTGTTCTGTGATAACCTGTCCCAGCAGAAAAGTCATCAGTCCTTCACCTGATTATCTTAAAGGGGAAATTGGGTGATAAGGGACTAGGAGTTCTTGCAAGTAGGCAGAATCTAGACTGAATAAATTGTGAAAGATTAGCAGGATTTTAAACCCTCACCTTAGGGCAACCTGTAGTCAGTAGAAATCCTTAAGCACAGAGATAATATGACCGGTGTAAGAAGCTCCAGTGATAATCTTGACAGGAATTCTACACCTCATGCAACAATACAAGACTTCATCAGAAAGTTTGAGGTAAGCAGCATTACTGCAATCCAAGCAGGATGGCACAAGAACATAAACCACCATCACTAGGTCCATAGATGGAATAATGTCTTGATCCTAGTGATATTTTTCAGTTGCAAGTGAGATATCTTGACAATGACCATCAAGATTCATGCTAGATCTTGAAATAAGAATGCAAATCCCAAACAATTCCCTACTTAAAAGAAAAGGTGAGGAAAGGAATGGAATATACAGGGGACAAAAGATGGCTTGTAAAATGAGAATATTATTAGCAGAACATGGATAATTAAGGCTTCTTCCATGCACAATCTACTACAGTGACAACATAAACATTGCAGTCAAACGTGGCACCACGAGGAATGCTGTAGGTCATTTGGTGGATACTGATGGAATTTACCACAGAAGCCATTCAATGAATGTGACTTGAGAGGTAAGCGACAAATCGTGGCAGTACTGTGGATATGACATCACAACAAGTTCAGTGATGCTTCATCAAGATGTTGTGGTCTTCAGTATCAAATGTCAAACAGACAGCAAGAAAGACCATAGCAGAATATAGCTCTATTCTCTCCTATACTGAGGTCAACTAAGTACCCCAATGAGTTCAATCTCTGAGCTATTTGGATCTAAAACCAGACTAACACAGATCAAATAATTTAGTGCTATTAAGCAGAAATACCAGTGTGCATAAACCACTTTCTCAGTAAACTTATTATTAAATAGAAGGATGGAGACTGGCCAATAACTTTCCCAGTTGGCTGGCTAAAGGGATGATTATGGGTCAAAAGAATAACATTCCCCCCACAGAGGACCAGACAGGCACATTAGTAGCTGGACCTAGGACATTCTGGATAGCTGGCCATTCAAAGCAAGAGAGCCCTAGGTCTGATCACACTGCAGGCTGCTTGTGCAAATTCATTAGCTTTGCATCTCAAGCTGTTCATACTTTTGGGTTTGATATAATGACAAACCATCATGCTCAGATAACTGTGCTCTGACTATATAATATTTATGTATGACCTGTTTGGTTAGTGACCAACAAAGTGGCCATCTAGTTTGCACATATTTGATAGCAGCTTACAAATCTCTAACAAACCAAGTATCACTAGCAAACTAAATATGTATAATTACCTTTTATGCGGATACATCAATTTCCCTCTCAGTATAAATGAGGATCCACATAAGACCACTGCAATGCACCACAGGCACATCTAGGAAGAAGGCTGTCTAATCATGGCAACCATATCCACAAAAAGTATGTAGAGTCCTCACAGCAAGAAGAAAAGCCTCTATGGACAGTAAGACTGGCTGGGCTGTACATTCTGCTCACTACACAGAAGGACACTGGGAGGAAACATTTGGCAGAGATCTTTGTATACAAATATATTTTATTTTTATACAATATATTTCTTTGGCATGCTGCATAACAGGAATCCAAATCTGTATTGGTATATGTCATTTGTGGTTTATGTGAAGTTTTCCAAATTACAAAACATAATTGTATGCTGCATGTTCTTACCATTGGATTAACTTATTGAGATATAATTAAGTACTAGATCATTCTTAATGATAATTGTTTTATTACATAAAGATAAAATCAATTAAATTGTTGTTTATAAATGTATTTATTATGCTTGCAATCTTTTTTAAGACTGTTTCTCCCCTGCCACAATTCTTTAGAGATTCCCTGGATCAACTTTTCCCTTTCTTCACACTTTTTGATCACCTCTGCAGCAGAGGGGCCAAACACTGAACCTGTATCCAAGGGAGAATTTAAAATCTCATTTCTAACATAACCTGGGAGGTTATGAGAATGCAGCCAGGCAAACCTCCTCAAAACAGTACCTAAAATAAGTATCAACAGAGTCATACACACATAGTAAACACTGAGTAATGACCTGTGCAACAGAAGAAACTTATTCAAAGCAGATTTTCCTCACAACAAGAAACTGCAGATAAACGTTTCCTCATATTTCCACAGTTTGTCAGAACAAACTTTAATAATTCAAAATTCTGAAAACCAAAGTTGCAGAAGTATATACTTTTTTCCCATATCAAATAATAATTTTCCCATCCTTATCAGAAAGAGTAGGATTAGAATTATTTAAGTTCTTTTCTGCAGTGGTATCAAATAAAACTATAGCTGCTGGGTCAGGTTTGGGAAGATTGTAAAAATAAATTGTTAAGAAGGAACACATATATCCCTCCAGTGCATCCTACATTGTTATTGTTTGAAAAATGTGTGGGTCTGACATCAGAAATTTGGAATAGCGGTACAGATTTTGTTAAAAGCAATTTTTTTAAATTTAAGCAAAAGAGAGCATACATTGTTAAGTCAGTTGTCTTATGATCCAAATATACATATAATGAAACTGGATAAATGGAAAAAGGTTGTTATTATGGGTACAACCCTGTACATTTACAAGAGGCATCCATACTTATGCAATGATGATTTTTTTGAAATATCTACTTTAAACCAGATAAATACAGCCTACCATAAAACTGATGCATGGTTGATTGATGTGTTTTTAGAATATGGATTCAAAACAATGTTATAAAATATATGAGAATTGGACATCCAGTGGTACCACTAATTTTCAGTATTCCTAAGACCCATAAAGATGTAATGAATCTACCCCTGAGGCCCATAGTAGCTAATGGGAGATCCAAAATTGAACCCCTAGCAAAATGGGTTGACCATAGGTTAAAGGAGTTTTTGATAATAACAATCATATTCTAAAATATTCTTGGGACGGCCTCATACAAATTGCCAACTTGGAGTTTGTGGATGATGGCACATTTATTACTGCTGATGTCCAAGAGCTTTTTTGGTCATACCCCATAATTTAGGGTTTGAGTGGTTTGGGGGAGCACTAATTATTGTCACAAACATGAACCAAGTAGATATTAATACCATTGCTGATTTCATGGACTTTGAGGATAAGGGAAGTCTGAATAAAGAAGTCAAAGCTAGAATTAGAGGTGCTGCCAACTAGCATAGAGTGTCAGGTGTAATGTATAACAGAAGAATGCCAAAGAAGCTGAAACGTAAGGTGTACAAGACAGTGGCGTGAACAGTACTACTGTATGGTACAGAAACTTGAGCAGTAAAGCAGAGCAGATGAGGAAGGTAGAGGTGAGGGAAATTAAATGCCTGAGAAGGGTGGTAGGATGTACACTGTGGGACAGAAGAAGAAATGAGGACATAAGAAGCCAAAGTAGCTCCAACTGCAGAAAATATAAAAGAGAACAGATTATGGTAGTTGGGGCAGAAAAGTGGAAGACAATCTGGTGAATAAGATTTGGGACAGACTAGAAGAAGGCATGAGGAAACAAAGGCATTCAGCAAAGGGGAGGCTGGATTGTATGAGAGAAGGTCTGTGACAGCTAGGCATAAGTGTCAAAGAAGACAGGTGTGTGGCGTTGAATCGAGAGGTCGTGACAGTTAACATGACACCCCAACCCCATGCAGAAAATGGGAAAAATGGAGGTTGATGATGAGTTAAAATCTCTTAACGTGATGTGAAAAGCCCCTGCCAGTGTGTTTTGGACATGTTAATCATCAGGTGATTACTTTTCATCCAGACATGAATGCATTTGAGGTCTTCACCAATGGAATCCACAGTAGACAGTATGTTCTGAGTGAAGGAGAGGTACAGTTTGCTACCATCAGCACAGGAAAGATAATGAAGCCTTCTCTCTATTATAAGATTTCCCAGTGTGTGTGTGTGTGTATATATATATATATATATATATATATATATATATATATATATATATATATATATATATATATATGTATATATATACATCAAGCAATAAAAGACCCAGAATTTAACTCTATAGGGCTCTAGATACTAGAACCTTCAGACAGAAATAATGAACTGCTTATTCCAAATGCATTCTGTTGACTATCTCCTGAAATGAAGAAGGTGAACCATTTCAAACCAGCACCAGTAGCCTCACAGTAGGACTGAATATTACCTAAAAGGACTCCATAGTCAACTTTGTTAAGTGTAGAAGAGAGATCAAGGAGGACCAACATAGAATAATATAATTTATACATCACCACGAGAAGGTCATAGAACCTTTGTAAGAACCATCTTAGTACTGTGTCTCCTTTAACTAAGCCCATGGATTTGTCATTCAAATGGATAATAAAGTCACTCATAAACAAGCAGTTAGAAGATGCCAGCAAAGAGTTGACAAGAAGGTCCATGAACTCTTGAAGGACTGGGTGGACTTTAGATGAGGGGAAACCCACAGCCATTCTCCTATTCCCATAACTTACTCAAATATTTGATATTTTGACCTTGGTTAATTGCAGATAGTTACTCAACCTCTGATCTTATCTAACCAAGGTTAATGAATTACGGAGTACCTGAGAGGGCACCAAAACTGCCAAATGAGAACCAAAATTATTTTTCTGCCTGGTCTCTGTAATAAAACCTAGGTCAGAATCACATAAAAAATTCAGGTTAATGGCAACAATACCTCTTGTTTGAACAGTACCATAAGAAGGACCTGTATGCCCAGGTCTTCCATATTTGTCTGATGTGAAGTTGTTCTTGGATACGACATGCAGTACAGAAATTTAGTCAGTCTACATTTTCACCCCATGGTGACATCTAGCTACAGCAACAAACAGAACATCTAAATCATCTGTGCAATATGGTCCCCAACTCTAGACCATCTCTGATATCCCAGGAGGTCTTTGCTTACATCACCAAGTTGGAAGACCAAGATTAAATAGGGAAATCAGTCCAAGCTCATTCACTTCCACATGGATGTTTACCCTGTTAGCCCAATCTTCTGTTTTTATGCTGTTTGTGACATCCTTAATTTTAGCCCTTGAGAGGCAAGTGACAATGACTTTTTCATTATAAAGACCCTTTGGATATGGATCATTTTTCTAATTATACAGTCATCAATTATCAAAATATTGTTTGTGTTTTTAGGTTACTATGTGGTCTTTATGGTTTTGGAATCATAGGTTCATAGGTATGTACTAGGCTAACAACCACTGGGACCTTTTTAAGCCTAACCTTGCATTCCAAATCTCTGTAATGTACTGGCACTTTTGGTAAATATAACAGAAGCTTGGGAGATGAAACATTTACAGTCTGCCTGGGTCCATGAGAGAGACAGGTGCCAAATCAGGGATGAATTTCCTGTTCCCCATACAAAATTGTCCAAGTTAAACTTAAATTTTGGTTAGGGAGCAACTCTGCTTCCCATGGATGGGCAGCCTGTTCTATAGTAGTGGTAAGTCTTTGGGTTACATATCTGTCTCTCCATTAGCTCCTATTTATATCACAAGCAAGGATTAAGTGTAATTCTGGTGCTGTTTGTTTTGTGGATATGCAGGAAGTCCATCAAAGTGAGGTCCAATAATGCCTTGTATGCAGGCATAGATCTCCCCTCAACAGCCTATAGAAGACAGAAAACAGGGATAAGGCTTTGAGGTGGTCTGGATGGGACATGTTATTTACACCCTACACTCTTTTAATAAGGAACCTCTGTGGACTTTACAATTGTTGAATGTTTCCTGTTAGGTACATACCAAAGGGGGCATTGTACTCAATGATAGGTCTAATGAATGCCAACTACAGTGCAACAGTGGCCTCCTTGGACCTAAATACCATACTTTTCTTTCTAAGTTGAAAAATATAGAATGAGTTCCTCACTACTGTAGACATGTAATGGTGAAAGGCTAAATTACTGTCTACGCATGTCCCCAAGACTCTGATGACTGGGTCGCATTTTAGGAGTGTGTTGTAAACATGATAGTTACCAGAGGTGTCTTTCTTCCAAAAGGATATTATTATGCATTTCTTGGTATTTAGTTTTAGTCCATGGCACTGACACCAGTTATTTGGCTGTATCAGCCCTTCTTGGAGAACATTAGTGTTAGTGGGGGGATTCCATGACTGCTCCTAATTTGCAATCATCTGCAAATCTAGTCAGCCAGAAGCCCTTGATGTTGGCTTTGACTACTTAGAAGTCTATGCCAAAAGGTGCATTCCCAGGGCCGATTCCTGAGGGACACCACTAGTAACTAGCCTCTTTGCAGAGGTGACTCTCCAATACTAAATTCTTGAGTCCTGTCTGTGAGCCAGCTGGCTAACCACAAGGTGACATCACGGTTTATATCTAACCTCTTGAGTTTAGCAACAATGCCTGAGTGGGGTATTGTGTCAAATGCCTGGGCTAGGTCAAGGTAGGCAGTGTGAACCATTTTGCCCTTGTCAGTTGCCTTCTTAAAGAAGACCACCAAGTTGAGTAGGCATGACCTGCCCTTGACAAAACCAAAATCAGTTGGGTCCAGTGTCTGCAGGTTTCATGTCATTATTGATCATTTCCATGATAATTCTTTCCATGGCTCCACATATTAGACTAGTGAAACGTATGGGTCTGTAGTTTCCAGGGTCTGCAGATGACCCACCTTTGTGCAGATTGGTGATGGTTGCTCTTCTCCATTGTGAGGCATGAAGCCTGTTTAGAGGCTACAGTTTAACAGTGATTCCAGAGGGTCTGATAGGTCATATTTCATGCTATTTAGAAGACACCCTGGTATACTGTTGGGGTTCATCAATGCAGTGTACTTAGCCTTAGAGAAAGCATTGAGAACCTCTCCCTAAGTGATAATAGGGTAGACTTATATTTAATGGCATTTGCTGAGGTGAGTTTGGGGAGGAGATGGGTAAAGTTAGAGCTAAATTGGTTAGTTAGCAGTTTGTCTTGATGTTAGACCCCAGATTTTATGATTTTTTAGGTTTCTGTCTCTTCTCTTATAGTGCTGATTTGATGTATGTAATAATGGAGGCTGCAGAAGGCTTGTTGTGTGGCATATTTAAGATGGTTGCTTACTAAAGTCCTGTTTTATTGATGGGTCAATTGGTTGTAGCTGTCCTTTCCCCCAAGGTTGTGTGACATCAGTTAAAACTAAGTTTAGTAACAAGAAGCTGGGGGGGGGGGGCGGGGTTGGCACATCATCCACTTCAGATAAAGATTTTGTTGTTGCTCCACAGAATTTGAGGAAATGTCCTGCTGACAAAGCTGAACTTGATGAATGCTATCACATGACCAATTAACTCTGTATGATTTGGCTTACTGGTTTTGTAGTGCGGATTAATGGCCTGACTATGCTCCAGATGACTTGAGCTTGAGTAATGACTTAGGTGCTGGAAGAGCTGTGGTATGGAGGATGGGAAATGACTAGGGTATATTTTATCCATCCTGGGAGGACAGTGTGGTGGTTTCAAAGTAGCTGCAAGTGCTCCCATGCAAAGGAGAGGCTTGCACAATAGAAAAGTGTCATTTTTGGGAGGACATGGATTTGGTGCTCCCAAGTCACAGCTGTCAGGGTATATTTTTGGGAGTCTACATGTATCCTAAGAGACCCGATGGTGATACATGAGCTCACGTCAGCCACAAGTGGCGTGGATAGAGCTTTAGACATACGGGAAGAGGGCTAGATGGTTGACCAACATTAAGGAAAATAGTACACTTTGAAAAAAAAATAATACGCTTTTCATGGGAGAAATTGAGGCTTTTAGCTGTGTATTTGACAGAGTGTCTTCTTATGTACATATTGATTTATAATCACACATTGTCTCAAAGATTATGTGCTGAGAAGTCTGGTTTCATTGTTCAATATGCTTATGCCTCTCAAAGATTTTTTATTTCATTTCTTTCAAAAAGGAGTAGGTTTTTGTCTAAGCAGAAAAGAGTTTGCACACCATCTTAAATACCAACCATCTGACATAGCAAATCAAAACCGAGAAAATCTAAAGGCATTACTGCTCAATGCTAGGAGTCTAAACAAAAAAAAAACTCCTCTCCCTAGAGAATGCTGACATCTATGTGGTCAATGAGACATGGTTTAAAGCCATGGAGAGCACACTGACATTGCAAGGTTATAATGCCTTCCACACATTTAGATCAGCTACTACACAGACGAAAGGAGGAGGTATCTCTGTTTACATCAAAAATAAATATACCTCAAGGCTGGTCAAATAGGACAATGCACTTGAGCTATTCCATGTTCAAATCACCATAGGCAAAATCCAATACCACTTCCTTGCAAGCTATAGGTCCCTCTCTATGACATAGGAAACCCGTACCATGTTTTTAAACTTATTGGAAACACTCACCAACCAACCCAATACCATATTTATGGGTGATTTTAATTACCTCACTATTAACTGGGAATCATATACAACACCAAATGTACAGGCACAGAGATTGCTGGATTTTGCAAACACAAACTCCCTAGACCAGATTGTCAATACACCAACCAGGGGTGCAACTGTACTGGATCTAGTTCTCACTAATATGAGAGTGCTGCACACCCCCTAGTTTAATGTCTTCCCTGGTAAGGTCAGACCACAAAATTGTCTCCTTTGAAGTAAAAATAAAAACTAGACCCCAATTAACCCCTGGAATATTTAGAAACTGCTCTAAGGCTAACTTCCTGCTATTAAGTGATAATCTGGCAACATTCAAGGCTCCCATGAACCCTGCGAACATTGCTACCTGTGCAGAACAGTTTACAGAAACCCTATACAAGCATGATAATAACTGCATAGAAGCAGCTGTACCCATCAGGAAGAACTACAGAACTAACTCAAAAAAACAAGCCACCCTGGTGGAATCACAAAATTGATAGGCTGTGTAACAGCGGGAAGAGAATCATGGCAAAAATTAGGAGGTGCAGCACCCAGCAGCATGAAGCACTCTTATCAAACTTATCAAACAATTACGAGGACAAATAAAGTCTACCAAAGGCAAATTTAAGGTAAATTTGGCCTCCCATGCCAAGGACAACCATAACACATTCTTTAGCTATGTCTGCAACCTCAAAGGCAATACACAATCGTGTGCAGAGCTCATTGTAAATGGAGCCACCTATACTGAGCCAGAAGATATAGCAAAGCTACTGGCTGGTAAATTCAACTCCAACTTCACCCCTCTCTCCTCCTCAATCTTCCCTCAGGAAATACCATCAAATATAATTACCCCTGATATAACTAGGGAACAGGTCCTTAATGCTCTCTCTAAGGATAAGAACACTCTGTCAATGGGCACAGACAATATCCCAGGATGCATAAAACAGCAAGGTCCAGTAAATCGAAAAAAATGCAGTGTTTATTGCATATAAACAGCACACAAATAGAAATCTAGTGCCTCAGCTCTACAGCCTTCAAGGACTAAAACAATACACCATCTCATACATTAAATACATTCACCAAAAAGCACCTGACTTTGAATTAAACAATTAAATTAAAACTGAATTAAAACTTTACAGTTGCAATCTGTGTTTAGATCAGCAGGGGTCATGATACCATATTTTAAAATAAGTGCAGTTTCCTTATATAAAGGTTTTCTTTTTATGTCTAAACAATTATTATATAAAATCCAGGACGCCTTCTAAATAGCATAAAACATGACCTATTCGATCCTCTGGGATTTAAATTTAACTATAGCCTCCAAACAGGCATGAATGAAGAACAGCAACAGTCATCCTTCTGCACAAAGGTGGGCCATTTACAGACCCTGGAAACTACAGACCCATAAGTTTCACTAATCCTATTTGCAAAGCCATGGTAAGAACTATCATGGAAATGATCAATAATCATATAGTAAACCTCCAGACACTGGGCCTAACTCAGTTTGGTTTCATCAAGGGCAATTCATGCCTACTCAGCCTGGTGGAATTCTTTGAGAAGGTCACAAAAACAATGGATGAGGGCAAAATGGTTCGCACTGTCTACCTTGACCTAGCCAAGACATTTGACGCAATACCCCACTTGGGCATTGTTGACAAACTGAAGATGTTAGGTAAAAACCCGTATGTCACCCAGTGGATAGCCAACTGACTCACAGACAGGACCCAGGAAGTCAGAACTGGGGAGGTCAGCTCTAGAAAGAAGACGGTCGCAAGTGCAGTCCCTCAGGGATCCGGTCCCAGGACTGTTCTTTTTTGGCATTTACTTCTCTGAAGTCAAGGCCAGTGTCAGTGGTCTCTGGCTGACTAAATTTGCAGATGATTGCAAATTAGGAGCTGTCATCGAATCCCACACTAACACAAATGTTCTCCAGGAAGGGCTGACACAGACAAACAATTGATGCCAGAGCCATGGACTAAAACTAAATGTCAAGAAATGCATAACAGTATCCTTTGGAAAGTCATCCACCCCTGGTAAGTATCATATTGACAACACACTCCTTAGATTTGACACAGTAGTCGGGGACTTAGAGACACACACATAGTAATCTATCCTTTCACCAACGTGTCTGCAGCAGTGAGGAAATCATTCTATGTTGTGCAGCTTATAAACAAATATATGTATGTAGGTCCATGGATTTCTTTATTCCACTGCATTTGGCATTCATCAAACCTATCATTGATTACAATGCCCCCTTTGGTGTGTACCTAACCAGGCATATCCAACAACTGGAACGTCCACAGAAATTCCTCACTAAAAGAAGAGAGGGCATAAGTAACATGTCCAATGCAGACAGCTTCAAGGCCCTATCCCTGTCTCCTACAAGCTGTTGAGGGGAGAACTATTGCCTGGCATACAGGGCACTGTCATACCTACTCTAATGGACCTCCTGCATATCCACAGAACAAACAGCACCAGAATGACCCATTCAAAAGACTTAAACCTTGCCTGTGATATAAACAGGACCTGCTGGAGAGACAGGTATGTATCCCAAAGACTACCCCTTCTCTGGAACAGGCTGCCCATCCATGTAAAGCAGAGTTCCTCTCTAACCCAATTCAAGTGTAACTTGAACAACTATATAGGGAACAGGAAATCCATCCCTGGTTTGGCACCTATGTGTCAAATGGACGCAGGCAGCCTGTAAATGGCTCACCTCCCAGGCCCATGCTTGTAAATGTTTCATCTCCCAAATCTCTGCTTCCACTTACCAAGAGTACCAGAACTTGTCAGATATTTGGGGTGCATGGCTAGGCTTTAAAAGGCCCTTGTGTTTGTTAGCTTAGTAAACACCTATGAACCTATAAGACCCTTGAAGGTGAATTCCTGTAGTACTCATGTCTATAATCATTGTGTTTTATTTGGAATACTTATTTTAGGTACCTGATTTTTATCTAGGAAGACAGTACAATTTCATACCTAGACTGTTCTGAATTAGTGTTGTTCAAGGAAGGTTAATTTTAAAAAGTACACTTATCCACTCCCGCAAAACTGCCAAGTGTCTATTGTAGATACTTCAATCAATGTTATTCCACTATTACATGAACAACTTTAGGCTACAAATTACACTGTAAAAAAATACTCAAAATTTAAACAAATAGCTTTATTTTACTCAAATGTTTTCATGTTAGCTGCTGTTTCAGTCAATATTATACCGCTGTTCTAGGAACAATATAGGTTCATAGGTTCATAGGTTCATACTAGGCTATCTGCCCTAGGGCATTTATAAGCCTAGCCAGAGTGTGTTTGGCTTTCGCCACCCATTTTAAATTAATTTTGCTATGTCCTTTTTTGAGGTTAGTATACTGTGCCTCTGTCTAACAGTGACACAGAAGTGATACCCGGGGTAAACCTACAATCTCCCATCCACTCATCAAGATTCCTCTTGAAGAGAGTCAATGAGGGACTCTGCCTAACCTGGACTGGGATTTTATTCCAGAGTGAAGGGAGCCTCTGGGTTATGAATCTGTCCCTCCAGCATGTCCTATTTATTTCAGTGCTGAGGTTCAAGTCTCTTGAGCGCGTAGCTCGATGGGATTTGGATTTTCTGAGGTGCAGCATGTCCATTAATTCTGGGTTGGACATGGCTTTAGACATCAGGCACAGATCGCCTCTGAGCAGGCGGTATGCCACTGAGTAGAGCTGGAGTTTCTTTAACCGGGCAGCATATGGCATCTGTTTGAGCCCTTTGATCCTCTTGGTGAGGTACTTTTGGGGTCTTTCCAGTTGCTGCAGGTGTCTGGTAAGGTACATCCCAAAAGGGGCATTGTACTCAATTATGGGCCTGATGAGGGATGAGTAAAGAGGCATGATGACCTCCCCTGATCTAGATGTGAATCCCTTCATGATTAGGTGGGCTATATAAAATGTTTTTCTAACCACTTTGGCCACGTGGTTGTCAAATGAGAGATTGCTATCAACTTGGGTCCCCAGCTCAGTAATTACTTCTTCTGTACTTAATGGATTACCACATATGTGGTAATTTGTGGGCACTTTGTTTTTGCCAAAGGGGATGACTATACACTTTTTGGCGTTTAGCTTGAGGCCATGGCTCTGGCACCAGTTGTCTGTTTCTATGAGGCCCTTTTGGAGGATGCTTGTGTCGGCTGGAGAGTCAATTATGGTGCCCAGTTTGCAGTCATCTGCGAACTTGGTCAGCCACAGTCCTTCTGTGTTGGCCTGTACCTCCGAGAAATATATACCGAACAAGAGAGGTCCCAGGACTGAGCCTTGTGGGATGCCACTTGTAACTGGTTTGTAGTCTGACATGGCTCCAGCAATTTTAACCATGTGGGTTCTGTCCTTGAGCCAGTTTGCAACCCATCTAGTGACATAGGGGTTTATATTTAAGCTGGTGAGCTTATCTATAATGCCCAAGTGGGGTATTGTATCAAAGGCTTTTGCGAGGTCCAGGTAGGCTGTGTGGACCATCTTCCCCTCGTCAATGGCCTTGGTGACTGTTTCAAAGAAATTGACCTGGTGTAAGAGGCAGGATCTGCCCTTAACAAAGCCAAACTGGGTAGGATCCAGTGTCTGTAGGTCCCCAATATCTTTATTTATGAGGTCCATGATGATCCTTTCCATAGCGTTGCAGACCAAGCTAGATAGGCTTATGGGGTGATAGTTTCCAGGATCCGTTGAGGCACCACCTTTGTGGAGAGGGACCACTGTTGCTGTACGCCACTCTTTGGGTACATATCCTGTAGTAAGGCTGAGATTGAACAGTAGTTTTATGTTTGGGTTTAGCTCTTCTTGGAGTTCATGTAGGATGCAGGACGGGACACCGTCTGGTCCCATTGATGCTGTGTTTTTTGCTTTGGAGAGGGCGGCTCTTACCTGAGCATCTGAGATGTCATGGGGGCAGCACTCTGCTGGGATAGATATTTGCCCTTTTGGTGGGGAGGGGGGGAGAAGTTTGCGCTGAACCTGTCAGCTAGGATGTTGGCAATGTCTGTGGGTTCGGTGTATTTTTTGTCATTTTGGACTAATTCTGAGCAAATCTGGGAATTCCCACCCAGGATCCTAACATAACTAAAGAAAGCCTTGTGATTATCCTTAGTGTCCTGTGCAATTTTTCTCTCGAAGCTGACCTTAGACGATTTTATAAGTGCCCATAGTTTTTTGCTAATACTGATCAGAGATGCCTTCCCTTTTTGGGATGTTGCTCTATCATGTAGTAGCTTCTTTCTTCTATTGTATAGTTTGTTTATGGCTGGGGTCCACCAGACAGGACGTCTGCCTTTGGCGGATTGGGTCTTGGTTTTATTTGGGATTGCATGATCCATGCATTCCTAAAGGTGTTCATAGAATGCGTTTATAAAGGATTCTGCGGTCTGGGCTGTATTTTCCACAGGCCCGGGGCCTTTGAAGGATTCCACCTCGGTTTTCAGGAATGTGAAATTTGCTTTAGAGAAGTTTTTCACTGTGGTTTTCTGGGTAGGGGGTGGGGTCGGGATGTGAATATCCAGTGAGATTAGTTTATGGTCTGATCTTACCAGTGAGGGATACACTTCTGGTCTGGAGCATAGAGTCCCCATGTTGGTGATGATCAGGTCCAGTATGTTTTCCCCTCTTGTGGGAGTGGTAACAAGTTGTTCCATAGCATTTGAGTTTATAAATTCTAGGAACCTTTGAGCTAGGGTGTTGGAGCTAGAGTAATGCTCCTAGTCTATGTTTGGGTAGTTGAAGTCGCCCAATATAATGGTGTTTGGAGAGACCTTCATATTTTCCAGTGTTCTCAGGAAGGCCGAGTGGGGTTCCTGGGTTTGGGAGGGTGATCTGTAGCAGGCTATAAACTGGAAGGCAGTTTTACCCACTGTAAGTTGCACATGGATAGTCTCTGATGCTTCGTGCTGTGCCACCAACCTGGCGGTGTGGGTATCTTTGACGAATATTGATACTCCCCCTCCTTTTGTGGTTCGGTCCAAGTTTTGGGGCCGAAAAGCATGGTATGAGGTATAACCTGGTAGTGCTGGGGTGCTCTCAGGAGCCTTGAACCAGGTTTCTGTTACTGCACAGGTATCGATGTTTTCCATGCTAAGGAGAGTTTTGAGTGTGTGCATCTTGAGGTTTAGACTTCTGGCGTTGAGTAGCATTACTCTTAGTTTCTTATTCCTTGTGATACCTATGGAGGTGGGTTTGTCTTTTGAGCCTTGCCTAAAAAAGGCACTATGGGGGTAGCAAGAGCCTTTGTCAATATCCGAAAGCCCAGGGGTGACAGGTGCAAGCCGTCCCTAGTGAAGCATCGTGGCTTGTCAAGCATGTCATCCCAGGCTGACAGGCATTGAATCCCCTTTGAATGACACCAATACTTAAGCCAATTGTTGAAATTGATCATCTTGTCTTCATATTGTGGCATCATTCTTGGTGAGGGTAAGATGCTACTCAAGGTCAGGGTCATACCAGCCTGGGCTACATGCTCAGCGAGCTCCTCTATGTCTCTTTTCATGTAGTCCAGGGAGGTACGTCTCAGGTCATTCACACCAGCATGGACAATGACTGAGTCATATTTGTACTTGCCTTGGAGTGACCTGAGTGCTTGTGTTATGTGGCGGATCCTAGCGCCCGACAGGCAGCTCACTGTGACCTTCTCCTTGTTCTGACTGGTGAGCGGGATGTCAGTGTGCCTGACGATAGAGTCACCTGTTACAAGTGTATCAGGTGTGTTGTTTAGCCTTAAGGGCTGTGACTGTTCAGCACACTGGCTTTGTGAGCTATGTGTTGCACGTGTTTTGTTTTGGGGTAGTGGTTGCTTGGGTATCTGCTTTGGAGGGCTCTGCTGCTTAGGCAGATTTTTATTTAGAGCCTCCGAGTATGTTTTTGTGTGTTTATGTGTTTGGTTTGCTGTTGTGGTAGGTCTATGTGAGACTGGAATTGTAGTGAGTGTGGTTTCCTTCTCCTCCTGACTGGTTACGCCAGTACTGAGTTGAGAGAGCTTAGCCTCCAGTTTGGCTATATGGTTGCATCTCTCACATGTGTTGGAATTTGTTGGGAGGAGGAGAGGGTTGTCTGTGTATATGAGGCAGTTGTAACATTGCCTCAAGATTCCCAGATTAACTAGCTGGACCGGAGAGGAGATTGACAACTGACCTTTGGACATGCTAGAATAGTATTGGGAATTCCTTTATAATTGAAAAAAAGGGCCAATGGGGAACAAGGTACTCAAGGGGAGTTTGTGAGGGTGTAGTGCTTTTAATTTTTTAGTGTGACTTATATAATAGCTTTAGTGAGCAAGTGCCAGGTAACTTAAATGCAATGTGTTACAGGTAACTTAAATGCAAAAACAACAGACAGTAACTTTCTTTCAAGTGAAACAAGGAAATAAGTACAGTAAGCAATGCAGATATTACTAGGGATCCACAGAAGCGCTGAAAAGCCACGTTTTAGGTGGAATTAGCATTTCAGGGAAATAACAAGCAAACAAACAACAAGCATACAAACAAAGCTAGATTCAGCAGGCCTGGATCTAGTCTATGCTACAGCAAACAAGGTGTACCAATTTCAGTAAGAAACAGTTCAAATATGCAGGCACTATAAGCCTTTAACCAGAAATTCCCAGCTCAGAAGGGCAGAGTCCAGCCTCTCCTCCCACAAGAGTGCAGACCACGAACCTTCTTAATGTAAAATAACTGGCATGAAGCCCAAGTGCTTAAACCAGAACTAATACACTTTTAGAATAACAGACACTGAGCCCTCAATCAGCAATTCCCAACTTAGAAGGATGTAAGCTACCTGTCCTGCCACCACAGTGCAGGCCACAAACCTTCCTAATGTAAAACAACTGGTCTGAAGCCCAAGTGCTTAATCCAAAAGACTTAGAATGATAGCTACACTTTAATCAAGTTACTACCAAGCAGTAATAAATACAATTGAATACTTTAAAGAATGCCTGGATTAGTGCTCAAGTTATACAAACAAAGCTAGATTCACCAGGCCTGGATCTAGTCTATGCTACAGCAAATACTAGTTACAGTGTGGGAATTTAAGTTAAAATGTAAAACTGAGTTTCCACTTTTTATTGTTTATATATATATATATATACTTTGTAACATGGTAATATAAAAGATTTTTAATGTAAGCAAGGAAAAAGAGGGTTACAGGTGTGGGCAGTAGAGCATTTAGCTAGCCAACATGAAAATGTAAATGGGATGAATCTTAACAATGTGCTCTTGTAGTTATTGCTAATTTGCATTGAGTGAGATGGAAGTGAGAGGGTTTTCAAACTTAAATTAACAGTGAACACAACTCAGAGGCTACTGTGTTTAAGAATACAAAAGGAACAGGGTGGGTGAGGTGAGGAAAGGTTGATTTACATATATACTAGACTCTTTTGGCAACTGTATGAAGCAAAAGGTTTCCAGCTGCTCCCATAACTAGGCAAAAATAAATCTCCCAAGCAGAACAAAAAGTAAAACAAAAAGTTTGCTTTCTGCCCTAACTTAAAACATTTAAAATTCAAATAAGAACTATTGCATAAAATAACACTGCAATAAAGCAAATAATAATAATAATAATAATAATAATAATAATAATAATAATAATTATTATTATTATTATAAAAAATAAATAAATAAATACAACAAAACATCCCTAGTACACTATTCAGTTCTGAAACCTTTATGCAGAAAAGTACAAGCATGAATGAATATTGTTTTACTCCCCCTCTCTTTTGTTATTGGCAGCCTGGCCAAATAACAATCTGCAATGTGTTTACCAGCTAACTTCTTTCCCCACCCTGAAATGTATCTGGTATTGATGGGGATGGTCATGGATCCTTAGGCTTCTTGGGATTCAACACATCAAAACTTTTCTCTATGGAGAGGATTTCTTCTATGACCTACCCATACCCCCTTGTGGTAATGTGATATGATTTGAGTGGGTGTGCAATGTGAGTAAGTTGCATATTGCCCCACCTCTGCAGCAGGTCAGCCAGGACCGCTATCCACCATTTCAACCACAGTACTTCTAGCGACATCCCTGGCCTCCACCAAAGATCATTGTAAGAAGATGGCCATACACCCCCCCCCCCAGGATACTATGTAAAATATTAAACAGTGACAATCACAACACATGAAGTGGTGTTTTGCTACTAACTGAATGCATAAACATGAAATGTAACAACATAGACGGATATTCCCTTTCTTCAAGTTGATATCAGCTCAAAGTTGTAATTTAGAAGTAAGGGGCAGTTGTCTGGGGTTCTGTCTCCTACAATAATTTTTGGGGGGTGTTTTCTATTTTGCAATTACAGTTATACATTTTATGAGCAACAAAATAAAAAGTTACTATTTCAGAGGTTGGGAAATACCTTGATTTAGAATCCTATCTCTCCAGCAAGTCCTAGTTACTTGTACGTGTAGATTTAGGTCCCTAGTAGTTGTTTTTGTAGAGCCACTGGTCTTACAAAGAAATGGAAGTGAGGTTAAATATAATTGGGTCTTTCATGGCTTGAAAAGTCAGACTACTATCACCTTAGAGAAGCCAGTAGGCTACTGACTGTAAGGAGAGCTCTGCTCATCTATTGGAATAGTTGGAGGATTTAAGGCCTTTAATTTTCTAGGCAAAAATCATTGGGCCTTTCCAGCTGAGTGGAATTATACATACCAAACAGGACATTGTATTTAAAGATGAAGCTGATAAGGGAAGAGTACAATGGTAAGATGCCTTCTTTGAATCTTGAATATATCCCCCTTAGAATTTAACTGGGTCACAAAAATATCCTGACTATTGTGGAAACATGATGAGAGAGTTGTCTACATAAGTATCTAAGTCTCTTATGATAGTATCTGTCTGAAGACGAACAACAATTTATATGAGATGGTAGAAAATTTTTAGCTGAATGTTATTATGCTGCACCTTTTTGCATTTAGCTTGAGACTACTTCCAGTTTACCAGATATCTGTGTATTACAGCCATTGCTGTTCCTGTTAAGCATCAGTAGATGAGTGGATAATAGCACTCAGCTTGCAGTCATCAGCAAACTTCATCCAACACAATTTTGGTATATTTGCTTGGATGTCTGTAAAATAAATGCTAAACAGAAGAGGGCCTAGCAGTGATTCCTTCTGCATACCACTGGTTGCATTTTTAAATGCAGAATTAGTATCAGCAACTTTTACAACTTGGGATCTGTTGGATAGCCAATCTGCAATCTAGCAGACAATGTAGGGGTTTATATTACTGTTGCCAATTTTTTCAGTACTACCAGCATGGGTGATAATGTCAAAATACTTAGCCAGATCAAAATAAGTAGTATGAGTGGTATGACCACTGTCCATAGCCTCTGTATCCTTTTAAAAAAAAATGCTATGTTCAGGAGTTAGGACCTGGCATTCACAAAAAACAGACTGAGTGGGTCTAGGTCAGTTAAGTTGCTAATGTCTGCATAAATGGCTTCTACTATAATATGTTCTATGCCTTTGTATATAAGCCCGATGAGCTTGATGGGCCTGTAATTACCTGGATCTTTCAAAGGGCTACTGTTGTGTAGGGGAATCATAGTGGCTGTTCTATAGGCAATGGTCATAAACTCTGTGGTTGAACAGTTTTAGGAGATGCTCAGATGTGCATACTTGGAACTGATGAGAATGTAGCCTGGTATGTTACCTGATGCCATAGAAGTATTATTTTTAGCCTTCAATGGGGATTATTAGTCAGGGATATTGGGAGCAACAATTTTGGTATGGGGAATAAAGTTATCACTAAATACGTCTGCTAATGTATTAGCTATATCCTGTGGTTTGGAATGTGTTTTATTATTATGGATGAGCCCAATATATTGTTCCACATTATTCATTAATTTCATGATATCACAGAAGAAATATTTGTAGTTTCCTTTGGTATCTGTAGCTACCTTAAGTTCAGAGTCTCTTTTAATTTTCTAACAGTGATCTGAAGTTCCTCAGTGGCATGTTTCACTGTGGTCTTGTGGAAGAGGGTGAGGATTTATTACAACTTTTATTAATTGTCCTTCTTTTGTTATACAGTTTATCAATACAGTAGTTCCATCAGAGAGGTGAATTCCTGAATTTACCGTTATATTTAAGGTGAGTAAAGATTTTTATATGCAGGTGTTTAGATATTGGTAGAAACTGGAGGTGAATGCAACAATCCTCTCAAAAAAAAAAAAAAAATCAACAAAATGAATAGCCAGTAATTAATGTCTGTAGAATGGAACTTGCTGTTAGTTAGATCACCTTCAACCCTTGCACAGTATAAACAGTGCTACTTAATTCAAACTTACTCTGTATATTGATAAACTCATTGCATCACTCATTCTAGCATACAAGTAAATCAGTGTAAAAATCTGTATATATCTCAGTGGGTAAAAATATCACTGTATGTCTACTAATATTCCCTGCATATTTTCCACTGTTTTTAGTTTTTCAGAGTTGCATGTCCATATAATCTATTAACAAAACATGCTGTGCATAAACATGAGTGAGATGTACCATGGTACTCCTGCACGTAAACTGCAGAAATTGTAATGGGTATACTATTACTCCCTCACAGCAATATATTCCCTAGTTCCATTCTTGGACGTAATGTCTTCTGTGTGGAGCCTACATGTCCCTTGCATCTGTGAGTGCTTTCTGTAGGTGCTTTCATTTCCTTCCACCTCCCAAAGACATGCAATATGCGAATTGATGTTCTATATATGTCCAGAACAAATTTGTTAAGTTTAGTGAAGTATGTCAGGCAGAGTTTTGGAGTAGCTGGAAAGAGAAGTTATATTAAGTAAAAGATTATATGAGTAAGTTGTAGGGTGGTGCAACAGAATGTGCCATATGAGGGAAAGTAGAAATGCTAACTGTAGGAAAAAAGAGACAGAGATGTTTTTCAGGTTAGATATTATGGTTGGATTAGGGATGATGACAACTGGCTGATTAGAGAAGTGGGCCTTTAGCAGAGTCCTAAATTTAGGGTAATATGAGCTGTTTTTAGGGGTTGCAGTGTGTGGGCAGAATGGTTGTGGTTTCTGTGGCTGTAAAAGGAAGACTATCTAATTAGTTAAGCTGCAAGAGGAAAGAAGGTCTTGTTGTCTAGGAGTTTGACTATTTTGGGATTCTAGGAGAAGGTTAACCCTTTTCTTAACAAGGAGAAGGTCAAGCCTTTGTTAAACAGGGAGCCATTTTGCTTTCTTCATTGTTAAACAGCTTAAAAAAATTGAAAGTATAAACATATGTATAAAAGAATATATATATATATATATATATATATATATATATATATAATTTTAGAAACATAAAAAATAAATAAAGCATATCAATCTCGTGTTGAGTTTTATGGAAGTTGTTTTGAATTTTAATTATTTCTTTCTTGAAGATGAGTACTTTCATCAGGTGACATGGATTGCTATGGGAGCGGCCTGCGCTCCTATATGAGCAGCCTGGGAAGAAAAGTTTATTTTCATATCTGAATTCATGAAACATATTCATTATTATAACTGATTTTTGGATGATATTTTTATAATACAGAAAGGGGGGTTAAAAGAATTGGATCACTTCATGACATATTTTGCATTCTACTTATTATTCTTTTAACAAACATTTTTATATGATTAAAGGACAGATAATTATTAACATGTAATGATTTGTATGGAAAACACTTTTTCACATTCATACTTAAATGTCACCCCCATTACCAAAAAAGGAATATTGTTAAGGGACAACAAGTATTTTTATGTAGATTAACAACTGATGATAATTTTCAGGAAAAATCTGATAAGCTTTTACAAATATTTTTGTAAGGCGCAGTCCACTGATCTTTTGAATAAATTAAGAAAAAAGAATTTTAGTCCAGATATACCAAGTTTTGCCTATACTGGAGAATATTTTTTTGTTTGTTATGGGTAACTTAAATTAGTAGCTTGCAAATAAGTTTCAGACAATGATTTTACATTATTGGATGGAAGCAGAAAAACTTAGAAACACGAACTATGGAAACTGGAGTTTAGTTTTTACTCGGGACATGAAAATGAAGTTTGGGTGAAATGTTTAACTGTTTTTAACAGGGCCAAAAATATAAAAGGAAATATTAGAGAGAAATAAAAACAGTTCTGTGCAAGTTAAGAGTAACAACAATGAAAAAATGTCAACATGTGAATATTATATATATTTTATAGTTGGATTTGGTTTTCTGAAATCTATACAGTGCCATGGACATTTTAATTGTGAAACAGGTAGGGTAGTGTATCTGATACACTGTTTAACTTGCAGCAGATTTTATGTAGGTAACATGGAAAGATAACTGTGAAATAAAATATATAAGCATTGTTATGACATTATGCATGGTAAATGTCAATAATGTTCTAAATAAACATTCTTTATTACGTAGGGGTTTCAAAAATGTTTTACTTTTTATATTGGAAAATGTGGAGACAAACTCTAGAGGTGGAGCATGGGAGAATAGATTAGAATACAGGAAAGTAGTTAGCCAAATTAAATCAAATACCACAAATCATCCATGGTTAAATGACCATGTCCCCCATCTCTACTATATTAAAACTATGTTCTACAAAGTTATAGTGTTCGGACAATAACATAGATATGCATTTGTGTATTTATTTTTAGGTGTTTCTAACAATGTTTATATTCATTTTTATACATAATTTTATACATTTACAGTGAGATTTGCACTACTCATTGTCTTAATAGACATTTGTTAAGCTGTCTAACATTTTGATTGGTTGTCAGGATACCTTGTGCTTGATGTTTTGAGTTTTTATATTGATGATATGTGTTTAATGATTTTAGATTATTATGAAGTCTTGTGTTTGCAGACATGAAATCATGCAATCTTTACTAAATGTGCTTATTTATTTATTTATATCTGTTTACTGGGATAGTGTACTGATCTCAAAGGACTATTTGCAGGCACAGCCTGGGTGAATAGGATCAAATAAGAAATGAACCAATCACATTTACAGATAAAAGGATATGCCTATATATATATAATAGCTATATCTATATCATCTACATATATATATATATATATATATATATATATATATATATATATATATATATATATATATATATATATATATATATATATGTATGTATATATATATATATATATATATATATATATATATATATATATATATATATATATATATATATATATATATAGGCATTATAAGAGATCTGGGGACACAGGTTGACAGCAACCTCTCCTTCAACCACTACATTGCCACTGTGGTCAGGAAGTCCTTCTATGTGCCACATCTCATTACCAAGGGGGTTTGCATCCAGGAAGAAAGAGCTCATCATCTCTCTCTCTACTCTTCCCTCATTAGGCCAGTCATCGAGTACAATGCCTCATTTGGCATGTATCTCTCTAGAGACATGCAACAGCTGGAAGGGCCACAAAAGTACCTAACGAAGAGGATCCTAGGCCTTAAACTCATGTCATACATGGACAGACTCAAAAAACTACAGATATTCTCTGTCTCATATCATCTACTAAGAGGTGATCTCTGCTTGACTTACAAAGCCATGTCCGACTCAACTCTATTAGAAATGCTACATCTAAAGAAATCCCAATCCCTCCACACCACACTCTCCAGAGACCTCAACCTCATTACCACAATCAGCAGAACATGCTGTAGGGACAGGTTCATAACCCAGAGACTACCCATACTCTGGAATAGACTTCCCATACATGTCATTCAGAACACCTCACTGACTTTCTTCAAGAAAAATCTTGATGAGTGGATGGGAAATAGAAAGTTCACCCCGGGGATCACTCCAGTGGCTCTACTTGATAGAGGCTCTGGGAAATAACGTCAAGCCTATGGGCTAGGCTGGTAAAGACTCCAGGACCTATAGCCTAGTACACACATATGAACCTATATATATTTACTGATGCAAGAATATGCTACAGCATTTGTTTAAGGAAGCAGTTTACAATGTCAAAACATATATGGATAAATAACAGAGCTTTATGGATAAGATGTAGCCATAATGGCTGAGATGGCTTATGCTACAGGGATAGTAACATATCATTACATATAAAGGTACGAAGACATTAGAAGAGGCAAGTCAGACTAGTTGCAGGAAAAGGTACCATGGGGAAAAGACAGAGAAAAGGTGAGAGATGCATGCAGAGGGAAGAGGAGTAGAAAAAAGAAGAAGTATATATGTGAGAGATGCAAAGATAACAGGGAAGCAAGATGAATGAGAGGCAATAAGGAAGGGGATGACAAGATGAGATAAGAAAGGATGAAATAGGAATAAATGGATGTTATAGAGCTGCAGGGTTCATGTAATGTGATCTGAGTGAGTGCAGCCACACTTTTCTTGGGTGAAGAAATGTTCCTTGACCCGTTGTCTGAAGACTGAGTACTTTTGGGCATCTCAGACTAAGAGATGAATAGAGTCCCATCGTTTAGGTTCTGGGACAGAGTTTTCATGGTCAGTGCAATAAAGTTTAGTTTTTGAAATTAGTAGGGTGGGTTGAGATTGAGATATACTGCAAAGATTATATGTAGGTTTTTTGGTGAAAAGTTTATTAGTGAGAGGGGATGATATCTTGGGAGAAAGGGCTTTGTGAATTACTGATCCTAGTAGGAGGTTGTCTCTCAAATCTACTGAGAGCCATTTAGCTTTGGTGAAAGTTAGGCAATATTGTTCATTATTGGGGTATTTTGTAATGAACTGGAAAATTTTAGGTGGCATTTATAACATCTGTAATACTATGGAAGCTGGGTGCATTGGATGTTTTTTGGGCATTGCTTTTGTTTTTTTCACGGACTGAGTATAATTTTCTGGCCTATTAGCAACTGGTTGAAGGTTTGGAGGTCATCTTGGAGCTGAGTTTGTATAACAAAGCGGGACTTGTTTGACCTGTAAGATGACCATGTCATTTGCATAAATAATTAAAGGTATCTGAGGATGATCAGATGGGAGTTTGTCGATAAATATGGAAAATAGCAGAGGGGATAAAATGGAACCCTTGGGGCCTCCTTTCATAAGAGGAGCTGTTTCAGAGGTAGTGGTGCCTACTTTTACCTTGAAGGATCTGTTGGTGAAGAAGTCTACAAACACAGGTTTTGCATCATGTCTAATCCCTGTTTCATTTAATTTGTCAAATAGTAAGTTATGGTCAGTTAGATCAAAGGCTTTTGTGGTGTTAATAAATATAGCTTCTGTCAGGTTGCCTTTGTTGATATTGGATAGGATGTCATCTGTAAGGGAGCAGAGAGCTGTTATGCTATGCACAGACTAGAATCCATGTTGCTTCCTGCATAGAAGATGGCATTGATGTAAATAAGCAATCATTTTGTTGTAGTAATTTTTTCTAGTATTTTAACTAACTGGAAAGTATTAAGATAGGATGGTATGGCAAAGCAGTAACTGGCTTGAGTAGTTATGGAATAAAAGTGAATACTGCTGTTTCCATATCTGAGCCATAATCTTATTAGTCAAGCAAAGGTTGTATATGTGCTAGAGAGGCTGGGAGATGAAGTCCTTTTCAAAGGTCAATGAACCAAGAGCCTAGATTATCGGAGTCTATTTGTATTTGGTCCAGTTGCGTTTCAATCTCTTTGGTTCTAATCTTTTTGAAGTGAATAGTGGAATGTAAAGGGGGGAGATGGTGGTTATGGGGGTGATAGGTTTGTGTTGTTAATCTGTGGCAGGTTGCTGAACTCATTGAGAAAGTCAGTGCATACCAGCTTACATGTGGTGGTGTTGGAGGGGTTCAGGGGAGTGGCGTTGTGTTGAGTTATTTGATTAGTCAACATATTGATTTCTCTCCAGAATATTTTAGGTTTGGCTAAAAGTGAGATTCATTTGTTCTGGTAGTGGTTATGTTTATGTCTGTGGAGTTTCTGTGGAAGCATTGCATTTCTAATTACATCATGCCTTATCACATAATTTGAGGAGGTGTTTGAGTTCATTAGATACCCAGTCATGTTTATGAAGTCAAAGTAGCCTTTGTACTAAGGGAAAACTGTTTTATAAGTGCAGGGTATTGATAAGGTTGTTCACTGCTTCAACTGGGTCTTTTATGGCAAGTAAGCAAGAACAATTAAGGGTAGCACTGTGGTTTTTAAGATTAATGATATTCTGAATGGTTTTCAGTCTGAAAGTGATAAGTTTAGGTTTATATTTCAACATTACATTATGTACTCAGAAAATTATGGGACAGTGATCACTAAAATATGGTATGTGTATGGTGAGGTTAGATATCATTGTAGGATTATTAGTTATTGCAGGATCTAGTAAAGTGCACCTACTGGATTGAAGGTGTGGTCTAATGTCTTCAGAGCTGATTTGGGTAAGACGTAAGCTGGCTGTTAGTTCTGACTTATCAAGGGCTTTTAGTCCTAAGTAATTAAGTTTGAAGTCTCCAAGAATGATTAGGATAGGGTTTTTGGGAGCTTTGGTATATATGTGTTGGGTGAGGGCATTGAATTTTAGTAGTGAGACTGGTAGAAGTAGGTATGCATTGACTATAACATGGGTTTTTAGTTGTTTGTTGGAAATTTTAAAAGGATTCAGTTTCGATATGATTCTGAGTTGCTATTAGCTTGTGTGATGATTTGGTGGGTTAAGGTTGTCTTTAGACCTATATAATGTTATGGTGGGGACAATGATTTTTTCCTGTATTTTTTGTGTTTTTAACAGTTTGTGTCTTTAAAATTTTTGAATTGTGATTTAATTATTCTATTCTCCTATTATGTTTTTTTAAATAAAAATATTTGCATTTGAATGCAAATTTTTTTCTGACGAAGTCCTTTGGACAAAAAGCAGATAAATAAACGTCTGTTACCCTTAATTGCTCAAAGTCATTCCTTCCAGTCTCAGTTCAGCAAGTGGCTTTTAGATTTTATTTGTGTTTGATTTTCCACTTATGTGCCATTCATCCTACTTCGTGATGAGCAGTCAACACCACTGTCTTTTAGCTCTGCTTCATTTTAACATCTCTGACAGGGCTTTTACTAAAAAAAATCAATTAGAACATTTCAAAACTTTATGGATTTATAGTTGAACATCTGCTGAAGGATTTACTACAAAAATAACAACTTTGAAACTCTTTTAATTGCTTTTTCCTGCCAAGAAAACTAGAAAGAACTAATTGTCTCAGAATGAGCCACTCTAAGCCACTCAGTGTACATGGCAGTACTATGAAAAAAAGACATACAGGCTATACTAAGTAATATTAGTGAGTTATCTGTAAGGACAGATACATTAGAAAGCAAAATGGATAGTTTCAAAGAGGAATTTATTAAACAACAATCATCACAAATCTTGAGTACAGAAAAGGCAATGTCTGATTTTGATGGAAGATTACATGAAAAACACTGAATTTCTTCTGAAACAAAACAAATTATTCTGGGAGAAAAATAGAAGACTTAGAAAACAGATCTAGAAGGAATAACATGATGGTTTACTGGATTCCTGAAAAGAAGGAGACATTATGATTCAATGTCTTAATATCTGGCTACCTAAAACTTTGAACTTGCCTGAAGCTTTTTCCTTTAGCATTGAAAGGGCACATAGATCACTTTCTATCTCATCTTTAAAAAAAAAAAAAACACCTTCATCAAGGTTGGTGATTGTAAGAGTTTTCTCAAGTCAATATAAGGAGTTAGTCTTAAAAGCTGCATGGACTAATTATCCAGTTAAAATTAAAGAAAATACTATAAGATTTGACTATGACTATTCAACATTAGTGATGGCAAACAGAAAAGCATGTGTGCCACTTGTTAAAGCTTAAAGAAAAACAATATTAAAGCACAAATCTTGTTTCCAGCAAAAATAAGGATTCACCTTCCAGAAGGAAAAAAGATTTTTAACACCTTGGAAGATGCAATGGACCTTGTACTGAAGGGTGGAATCCTAGAGCGAGTGGAAGAAGTGGACTGGAGTCTTTTGGCTTCTTTGGGGAGGGGTGCATCAGGAGATGGTTTGTTGGTAGGGAATGGAAGCAGTTAGGAATTGAAGGATGTGTGCAGATCAGTGTGTTTCATGGTTGTGAGCGCTTGCTAATTTGGAGAGATGCTTGTGAACAGGTGCCGAATATTGGTTTTTACAGGGTGGATCATTTGTTTCTTTCTTTCCCTGCTTCAGGTGGTTGCTGGTTCCCTTTTTGAAGTGTTGGATTTTGATTCTTTTGGCTATATGGGAGATTGAAGCCACTTATTTCCATTTGGAGTTGGGGGGGGGGGTTGAACTATTCATTTTGTTGTAAGTTAATCATTATTGTTGTGAGGCTTGTGTTGGGTGGCACACTTAATGGTATATTGGCATGGTTGAATGGTGTGTTGCTGAATGTGGTGCAGGATGCAAAAAGTGACACTAAGGGGGCATGTTGGGTTGCATTCTGGGTTCTTGGGGTGGTCCAGTGGTGTGCTGCTGGGGTGCACTTGATGTGTGGTGTCACCCAGGAGGGGCATGCTGTGTTGTGAAAAAAGTGAAGAAGATGTAGCGCTTTGCATATGTGGAAGTTACTGTTGAAGTGATGTCAGATGATTGGAGTGACACTTACAATTTTGCAGGTTGAACCCGGATCATACATGACTATTGTTCTTTTGATGCAGGTTTGTATGCTGTGTTTCCTTTAGAGAAGACAGTCTGCTTTGTGTTGGGCATCATGTGCAGGTGGTGGTTGCTGAATCATTGAATGTTGTGTCCTTGACTGCAGTGGCTTGTTGGTGGTAGGGATGCTTTGAGAAGTTTTTTGTTGTTTTTGTGGTGGTTGGGGGAGTTTGGGGGATTGGAATGCATTGTGGAGGTGGCTCGGATCCCTTGAAGGCATTTTTGTGTGGGTTGTGGCTGGTGGACTATTCATTTTTGGGCCCTTCTCATGTGGACCTTTGTGACAAAGGGGGATACTGCCAGCACAGCTATCTGGAATTGTGTAAAGAATTATATGTCATTTGTGAATAGCAACATGATTTATATAAGATGCTTGTGTTACAAATGTGTTAGAACTGTATGTTATGTGTACATCAAACTGCTGGTACAGAAGTGTGTGTTGAAAAGATTTTTGCAAAGTACTGTTTGAAATGTAACCACAGTGTGCCCTACTGAAACAGAACAGAAATGTACATGCACTATTGTAACTGTTTAAATGTATATATTTTAACAGTGGGAACTGCAGTACAGGAGGTTAACTTCAGAAAAATAGCTGAAATTAAATTACTTTATGCTACGTAATAAAAAATGGTATTGTTAAGTTTTAATTGCAGCTACAGACACAAAGCCTGTGCTGAGAAGCTTTCTGTATTGTCTTCGGAGTGAACTAATCACCACTTCTGAAATTATGAAGGAATGCAATTGTTTTATGACTTCCAGCATTTGCCAAAGCTCTGAGGTCTATGTACTTTCACAGGTAGATGCTAAATACTGCCAGTTTCCAACAGTGGGATTTTCACCTGTGATGGAGTCAGATGACAAGAAATGATGCCATTCTGCAAGCTATCCCAGCAGTAATATTTCAGATATTATTTTGCGAAGTCTCTGAGAGAGACAGTTCATTCTCTATTCTGTCTTGGACCTGACAACAACAGGAACCATTCACCACACATCTGCCTTGCTCTGATGAAGTAAGAATAGGGAATAGTATAATTCTCTTAGGTATAGTCAATAATATAGTAACGCTTAGTTTAGATATTTCCTTTATTTATTTGAGACTGTCCTGCAATGTTGCTTTAAATATTTCCTGTGATTTTGAACTGTGTGTGTGTGTGTGTGTGTGTGTGTGTGTGTGTGTGTGTGTGAGTGTGTGTGTGTGTGTGTGTGTGTGTGTGTCTGTGTGTGTGTGTAATCAAACCTCAAAGAGTGTGTGTGTGTGTGTCTCAGCTACATGAGTAGGGACGAGAAGCACTGGTTGGACAGAGAGGGTGCTGGAGGTCTTGGCTTGGCCATTGAGCTGAGATCTTGCCTCTGTAGTTTTGCCAGTGGGGGAGCCTTACTGAGGATCTGGAGAAAGAGGGAGAAACCAGCCCTGGATTGACTGTGGTCTCTGTGTGGTCTTAAGGGAAATTGAACTTGCTGGAGAGAGCTGCATCTGGAAATTCTCTGTGTGTACTTATCCTCCCAGTGCACATCCCCACTGTTGCCAGTGGTGAGGATTGAGGTTCCTTGATTACTGGTTGAGTGGTGGGTTGTCACAACCGTCTTAAGGCAGCTTGGATTTGAGGGCACTTTTATGATGCTGCTTGAGCTCTGGTGATTTTGGGAGCTGTCCAGGTTGATTCCTCCTGTCTAGAAGTGGATAGTCCTGGGGTTTTGGATCATATGCTGGTATGTTGGGGAGTGCAGGTTGGATGGTGGGTTACATTCTGAACCACTGTCATTTGTTGCATGGTTCTAGGTGCTTGCTACTAGTGGTATACTTGACATGCGGTGACACCCATGAGGGTTGTGTTATGTTGTCGACAGGGTGTGGAGAATGTGGTTTCTTGCATGTGTGAAAGTTGTTGTTGGAATATTGTTAAGTGGTTGGAGTGACATTCATACTTTTGCAGGTTAGAACTGAGTCACACATATCTGTCATTCTTTTGGTGCAACTCCATATGCTTTGAGGTGTTTTTTGTTGTTTTTTTGGTGATTTGGAGAGGTTTGGGGGATTGGTGTGTGGGTAGGGATTGCTTTGATTCTCTTGTGGGTGTTTTTGTCTGGGTTGTGGCTCATAGACTGTTCATCTGTAAATCCTTGTCATGAGGACAAGCCTGAAGCAGCTTAATTAGAGTCATAAGTACTTCTGTGGTGCTGCTGGAGTTCTGAGGATTCTGGGAGATGTCCAAGTTGCTTCTTCCCACCTAAAAGTGGATAATCATGATATTTTGAATCATATGCTAAGACGGCAATGAATGTAAGTTAGATAATAAGCAAAATACAGTGCCTTGCATTCTAAACCACTGTCAGTTATTTAATAGTTCTGAATGTTTGCAGTATACCAAAAGGATAGTCCATAAACCAGCCTATAGAATGACACGTTTGATAAAGAATTTAGGATTGTGTTTCTCTGTTGTCTCTTTTTAATGATAACAAAACTGAATATCTATTTATTATGGAAGGTTTGAATGTTTAAAGGGAATATTTTCAGATGTTTGTTCAGCTATTGTTAGACATATCATTACTGGAAAAAATAGGATAGATTCTAACAGTAGTACTAGATTACAATATCATTGCAGAAGACAAACCACTTTGTAAAGGGAGTGGAACTGCCTTACTGTACATGTCCAACTTAACTGTCCATCAATTACCAAACTCCTACCCCTCCCCCAATAATTGGGACATACTTATCTCACAACTTCAACTTCACCCTAAAAAGGTCATCACAACAATTGTGATCTATATTCCACCTGGTAATACACCTGCTAGCCTTGAAGACTTCTTATCCTGGTGTTTTTCCACATACTCACAAGAAACCCTTATTCTGGAGGACTTCAACCTAGATTGGTTAACCTGTATATCAGAACCATCAAGTAATCTAATAAATCTCCATGGCTACCAGCAGCTAGTCCAAATTCCAACTAGATGTGATAAAAATCTAAAAGGGAATCCGTCCTTGACTGGGTCCTAACTAACAACCCCACATTGTATCCTCACACAGGCAGTCTCCCAGACACCTTAAGTGACCACAACATAATATACTTTATATGCAGTAGAACAAGCAGATGCAAAACCACTAACTATATATCCACTAGAAACACAAAAAAAATTCTCTCCTGAGCTCCTCAACACTTTACTCTGTAACTGTGACTGGACCCCCCTAAAAACCCTCCCACTTGACCAGGCTGTAGCATATTTCAACAAAACATTTCTACAACACCTAGACACTGCCGCTCCATTGTGCAAAATCAAGGTTAGAACCTCTACAAACCCCTGGCTCAGTAAAGAAACCAAACAAATCCTCAAGTCTAGAGACACTGTCTGGCTTTACTATCAAAAAAAACAAAGAAACACAAAGCCTAACTAAGTACCAAGAACTGCGCAACCGTGCAAAAAAATGCATTAAGCTGGACAAAAAATCCTACTACACAACATTACAAACTAAATATCAACACAACCCACAAAAATTTTGGAAAAATGTAAACCAGCTACTAAAATCCACCCAAAAGGCTACCCCCAAACCAACCACCCCTGACACTAAAGTTCCCATCAAAACACAATTCAACTCCCACTTTGTGAACTCAATTCTATCCTTAGTATCACAGGACAGTCCTTCCTCACTATCCCCTCCAACACAAATAACACTAATACAAGCTTTACCTTCAAAACAGTTTCCACCACTTCAATCAAAAGCATGCTCTCCAAAATAAAAACCTCATCACCAGCAGCCGCCCTACTCCCCAGCTATTTCCTGAAACTCACAGCAGATGCTATTCCTATCCCAGTCTTCACTGTAACTGTTTATGTGCTGCATACCACTGTAAAAACATGTCTCTTGCAATTTATGTGTATACTGATCATATCTAAATAACTAAATGTGTCTGTAATTTTTCTTTGTGGAGCTTTTCTCCCTGGGCCTCTGTAGAAAAAGGGCCTTTTCAGCTCAGTCAGACACCCCCCGGTCAAAAAATGTAAAATAAAATAATACAAAATTATATATGAAATATATGAGTAAATATAAATGTTCTATTATATGATACTCTACACTAGGATTATAGCTAAAATATAAACTCTAGGAGTATAGTAATAGCACAAGACATAATATACAAACAGAAATAGAAAGAGAGCAGAATAAGTAAATATGTATATAGTTAGAGAATGTAAATATGTCTACAAGGGTGAGAGGTAGGCATGGTTACGGTGTTCACTTTATAGGCACAATGTACAGGGTTTGACTCTTACATGGGGTAACTGGCTGGGCTTGGAATTGCCCATAAGGTTACTTAGCCTGGTACTAATTTATGAACTTCTGATCCTATGAACAACTTTGTACATAGTAAATAAAATAGAAAAAATATAAAATCATCTGACCTATAAATTAATAAATATGAAAGTAACAACAATATTAGACAAGGGAGATAATGTGAGGTACAGGGAAAGATGATTGTAGAGATATTCAGTTTGGTCAACTTATAATAAAGATTGTGAACACCTGTTTAAGTTTTCTTATTCATAATAACTCACTCACAGGCTTTTTTAAGATGATACATACTAAAAATATAAGACACAGGAATATTAATCAGAAGCATAAACTAAGTGTTGTTAGTCTAATGGAGAATTTGAGAGGTAGTTTGTTCATCTTTTTCAACAAACTAGGAATACATTATTCCATGGTAGAATGTTTGAGGGCTATATCATTAGGCATTTTTTTATTTGTTTCAAAAGTTTTGTCAATAGCTGAAGATTTGATATTGTCATATATAAAGTATATAATAAATTCTGTGCATAAATGTGATTTCATTGTACCTGTGTTTTTTCTCTCTTATATAAATGTCTGATTTTAAATACATATCTATTAATATTAATGAACTGAATAATCCAGTAAAGATACTTTCAATTACATAAAGCTCAAATAGTATTTCTACAGTAAATACATTTACATAATAAAGATGTAAATAAACATTTATTGAAGAATTATTTAGTTTTAGCAGGTTCTGACTTTCAAGCTAAAAGACAAGGCATCCTCATTTTATGGAAGAACTCACCAGTAATGTTTAAAGTAAAAGATGCCTGTGCTGATAAAAATAGCATGTTAAGCATTATTATAAATGAGTGGAACAAAAAAACTATGTAGATTGGTGAACTTTTATTGGATTCCAGGGGTTGGAGCTAAAGATGCAAATAATTACTGTAAGAATTGATAATACTATACTATACTATACTATACTATACTGTAATTAGCTGGAAATAATGTATGCAATGAGACTGAGAAATGAAAGTCTTAATTACTCAAGGTCATACTGAACAGGTGCCAGTCTCTCCTTTATGGACCAAGTCGTGTGCACTTTTTAGATTGAATTCTCCAAACACTGTAGTTTATTTAATAAGGCTTTATTAGATATTTACAATATCTGAATACTGTCTTCATTAACAGTACTGATAAACAATTCAAGTTGCTGCATGTCATATTCTGATTGTCCTGAACAACATAAACTAACAGTCTTTAGATGACTTGTTTTCTGTACTCAAGCTCAAGTGTTTTACATCTTCTCTGAAGCAACAGGTTGAATGATCTTACTAACCTTAAGTGAACTGCTATCCTGAACACAACATATTATATTGCTTCAGTCCAGTAATTTTCCTTATTTACTTTTCCTAACCTAGGTCTCAGGCTTTGTCTTCAACATTTCATTAAAGAACATTCTGTAGCTGACAAGATTGTATCTTTCCCTTGAGAAAAGAACATTCTGTCTGCACACTTTATGCTTATCTTTTCTTTTTAATAAACTGGCTTCAATGCTTGGCCAGCAAGGTTATGTTTTTTTTCTGCTTAACTGCCTTTTATTCATAAATAAAACACATTTATTTACCCTTTAGCCTGTCTAATGCCTAATAACTACTTTAAAATGGAAGTCCCTCATCTAATAATTACTTAGATACTATAGCCTATTACATGAAAGGTGAAGTCATAATGGCTGGTGATTTTAATTGTATTTTACCAGAGAAAGATTCCATTGCACTGCAGATAGAAAGCTGAGAATCACATCTTTAGCCAAACACTTTACAAATTTTGTAAATATAATGAATTTAAATGATATATTAGCCAAGAAAACAAACTCATTTCAGTTTACCCATTATTGATATAGATGTGGAACACAAACAAATACTGATACAATTTTTGTCTCAAACAATTTATTATCACATATCAGAGAAGTTTGAATAATTTCAGGTTCGTTATCAGACCATAATTCTAGAATCTTTAATATTACTTAAAAAAAACTACAATTTAATACATCATGGAAATTACCAGTGTCCATTATTAAAATAAAAGGATTCAAGTATTGGTATGTTAAAGATATCAACAATTTTCTAGAAATAAACATGAATGGTGATGTATCTAATATTAGGCTTAGTTAAATAGAAGAGTCACAAGCTATTTATATATATATATATATATATATATATATATATATATATATATATATATATACGGGTCTATCTTAGTACATCGACATTTCAAAATACCGAAAACGAATTAACCGACACCAAAACATCGAAAGTCATTTAACCGACGCCAGAAGATCGACAGTTCACAAACACGACATCGCATACACCCGACACATCATACCAACAAACAAAACACATCCCCTATCCAACACCCACACACACAACACAAGCACACCAAAATCCTTACAAACAAACACTAACCCATACATACACAACTATCGACAACCCTGACCCAAACCCTTACCCTAAGGTCCGTCACTATCGCACACTCACCCAACCTGCGCCCTAACCCTAACTCACTTATCCCACCCCTACCCCTACAAAACACCAACATCGCACACTTACCTTACTCGCACTCACCTAACCCGCCCTAACCCTAACTCACTTATCCCACCCCTACCCCTACAAAACACCAACATCGCACACTTACCTTACTCGCACACTCACCTAACCCGCGCCCTAACCCTAACTCACTTATCCCACCCCTACCCCTACTAAACACCAGCATCGCACACTTACCTTACTCGCACCCTATCGTCCGTCACTACCGCATACTTACATATCCTTTCCCCAGCGCAGCTTCTCAGCGTCGGTGTCTTCCTCCGTCGGTCTTCTGCCTTGTCGATCTTCTGGCGTCGGTGACGTGACTTTCGACATTCTCGTGTCGGTTAATCTATTGTCGGTATTGTGAATTGTCGATGTACTAAGATAGACCCATATATATATATATATATATACATATATATAAGTATATTAGGAAAAACAAGAGAATGGGACAAAGAACTGAATACACTACAGGCCAAAATAGACACACTAAAGTTAAATCTAAAACCAAATGACATTATCAGTCAATCTGAACTTAAAACCTTAAATACAAAATATTTTGAAATTCTAAATCATAAATTTGAATAAACCTGGAAAAACTTAAACTTCAGGCATATTCAGTAAAGCCTTTAAGCTTGCATAAACCTGTTATTAGATAAAAGAAAATGAATAAACTAAATCATATCAAATAAATTATAACACATATAAAGTAAAATGAATAAACTAAATCATATTAAAGAAATTAAAACACATTCTTGTTTCAAAACAAATTAAATCACAGTTGCGAGGGTGGCCTAATGGTTAAGGCATTTGCCTTACAAACACAAGGTGCAGGGTTTAAGTCTCACAAGTGATAATTGGCTAGGCTTAAAATGGCTCACAAGGGCAGTTAGCTTAGTACTAATCTATGAACCTATATATGAACCTATAAATAATAAAAAAAGAAGAACAGATATTAAAGGTATTCTTGAGAGCATAGATAATAATGATATAGTTGAAACTTTTTCTAATGGAGAATATAAATAATAAAATAGTAAGTGACAATCTTTGAATTTGCCGTCTGTACCCCTCAGCATAGCATGTCACCCAACACCTAACCATAGACTCGACACAGAATCGGGATTTCCTTCCTGAAAAACAAAACCCATGGCTTGCTTCATTCTCACTTACTCAGTTTGTGTTAGACGTATAGAAAGAAGACATAAATGCTGTGTCTGAAAATAAACTAATTACCTAACAGTAGACGTGACACAAAATCAGGATTTCCCTCTTGAAAAACAACACCCACAGCTCGTTTCATTCCCACTTACTCAGTTTGCATTGGACCTTTAGAGAAAAGACACAAATGTTGTGCCTGAAAATCAGCTAATGTAGGTTGTTTACAGTCACAAGCTTCCATTTGTACAGGATTTCTTGTGATCTGCTATAAATTGCCACCTAATAAATACTGCTAAACTTGAGCATACACCACCATGGCCAACAGCTGCTTTCTTTCTCTCCAACCCATTTCACCCCCAAGTAACCTTTCTTAGTCCATTTAATTTAGTTACTGTTATAGACTCCGCTAAATTGCTAATTATATACCTAGCTTACTATGGTGTTTTATATTCTTGTGGTACACTACTCTTACACTTAAAACTTTCACCAGTATGATTATCTCTGGGAACTTTTAAAGTTATAGGGGCTAACAGATCCTGGGAGCTTACCTTTGTCTAAGTGTCTCTGATAACTTTTTTGACTATTGCGCTCTACAGGGTGGTTTTCTACCCACTCCATTTGCTCTTGCTATACACCGGGCTTAGATGGTCTTATAACAGAACTATATCAAATACTACCAGATGATTCAGTTAAAATATTAGATAAGGTTTATACAGAAAAAAAAAAACTGCTGAAGTCCCCTCATCTCAGAAAAATTTCCTTATATTACCTATTTTAAAAGAAGATAAGGATCTTGTTCATCCTACAGACCCATTTCACTTTTAAATGTGGACTATAAGATGTTCATATCCATTTTAGCTAACAGAATTAATCTACTTATACCTAAACTAATTAACAATGATCAAACTGGGTTTATTTTAAATATATAAGTATAGGATAATATAACAAGAGTGCATACATTAATAGACTATGCAAATAAAAATAAAAAATAACTTTGTTTCATTAGTCTTGATTTAAATAAGGCTTTTGACTCAGTTAATTGGTTATACCTGATTAAGACACTTAAACACTTAATTGTTATACAATAACTCTTGTGCTGTGTTAAAATACGTCCTTTTCTTTCTAATTCCTTTAAATTACAAAAAGACAGACCACAAGGCTGTCCATTATCACTTTTACTTTTTGTATTAGCTATAGAACCCTTTGTTGATAGCATTAGATTCAATAAGAACATTAATGGCATCAAAATAAAAGAAGATTTTGAACTAAAGATTCAACTCATTGCTGATAATATTACAATTGGAAAAATAGAAAATTCATTAGAATATATAATTAGTTCTATGAGTCAGTTTGATATATCTCAAAGTTAAGATTTAATCATAATAAAATAAATCTATTATTAATAAAAAATTTAAAAAATCAAATATTGTAACTTCAACTGGAATAGCAATCAAATGAAATAACTTACTATAACTTGCTAGAACCATTATGTCTAATAGTAAATAAAAGATGCAATCAAACCTTCAACAGCTTATTGATAACATTTTAAGTTTAGTCACAAATTGGAATAAGTTCTTCTTTAGCATGGAAGAACATTTAATGCTTATAAATATGGTAATTCTCTCTAAAATATTGTTTGTCTTACAACCTTTAGTACTATCATCACCAAAAAAAAAAAAAAACGATGATGAAGAAAATAAATAATATTCTACTTAATTTTTTTTTTGGCATCCTAATAAACCAAGAGTTATCTTTGATTGGCACAGAAAAGGATGGGATAATGGTGGAATGGAATTCCCTGATATTCAATTGTATGCTACTTCAGCAATTATAAAAGTTATACCTTTGTAGATAAATTCATCTTATGTTTCAAAACTGAAAAAAATATATCCAGAAATATTACTATTAAATAATAAATATATCACAACCAATCATATAAACAAATAGTCCCCAATAGTTTTATCTGGTTATTAAAAGATTTTTGCATAAATGTAATTACACCTTCTTCTCAATTTCCCTATTTAAATAACATCACTTCCGCCTTCTAAAATTTCACATATTCTAACCATTGCATTATAGAGTTAATATGTTCTATGTTTCCATTGCATATACAAATGACTGCTTAAAAACTTATAACTTCAACAAAATGTTAGTATTGAAACAACAAAGTAACTTAATTTATGGCATCAATTCTTAAATGGTACTGATATATATGGGTCTATACCACTACATTGAACCATCATTTCAGTGAATGGCATTTCATCAGAAATACCATTCATTGAATTCTCCTCATGTGGGGGGGCTGCACCCCCCCTGCTAATTATATATACCATCTCTGAGATAGCACTACAGTGGGGAAAGGGCAAATTTCCCCGATTCTCATTGCACCGCGATCTCAGTATGAACAGTTTGATAAGTGGCATATTTGATGTAAGTGCACTGAAAATGCTGTTCACTGAACTGATGAAATTTGCTGAACTGATAGGGACCTGATATATATACTGTTAAAAATTTAAGGTCCAAATACAATCAATATTCTGAGAGTTGGTTAATTTTACAAATATTTAGAGACTTTGTGAACGCAGAGATAAATAAGATATTTAAACTAGCTAAGAAATCTGACCAAATCAATGCCTTTACCATGCAACATAATCTTTTTTTTTAATTTGGTTTTAAAACAATACATGAATCAATTATATATATATATATATATATATATATATATATATATATACACACACACACACACACACACACACACACACACACACACACACACACACACACACACACACACACACACACACACACACACATATATATATATAGTAGGAATTGAGATACATAAGCACCTAAATTAGAAAGAAGAAGGTGGGAGTTATCCTTGTCTGTCTATTCACTCAGATCAGTGTACACTAAGTATACACTGAGTTGTAAGCATTATTAAAACAAATTAATTTACCCAGATGTTTTTATTAAGTATGTTAAAAATATTGTTTTATCTTGCCTGCTGCTTATATTCAGACATGATCTGCTTCCATGTTATGGGAACATACCAGTTATTAACCACATACATTTTCTTTGTTGTTTATTGTATGTACATTGGTGCATTCCTTAGTTTTTAAAAATGTTTAGTTGAGATACATGCATGGCTATTAATAAGCAAATAATTATATTACTGATTATATACTCGTTTTCATTAATTGTGAATACCATTTAGTAAGTATATTAATGGAACTTTAATTATTAGTATCCAAGGATAATTAAAATATGGATTAAAACATTTCAAGTACTTAGATCTTTAAACTTCCTCAGGTTGTTTCAGAAAATTAAATTGGTTAAAGATTTGTGTTGTATCTTTATTTTTGCTTTCATTTTGTGTAATAAAATTGTAGATATCCATTGACTAGAAATGGCGCTGTCTGCGGTTTGTGCACATTCCTTTTTCCCTCATACCTCTCAACCTGAAAACAATGAAAATAGCAAAAAAAGCCCTTGAAAAATGGAAACATCCAGCTAAAATCTGGACATCTAATTAGCATAAAATGTGAATAAAAAATATAGTGCACCTTTTCCCACATCCAGTAGGAATGGGGGATACTACACAGAAGCACCTGTTTAAGAAAACAGTGAGTGTAAGAAATGATGAAAACATATAAAACATTTTCAAAGAAACAGTATAAAATCTGTAGAATTTAACTGTAGAACAAAACTCTACCACACAATCTAATTTATTTTTGCTTCAGAAAAAGGGAGTTGTATGATGTGTGTCCTCTTTCTTTAAATTATTGTTGCCACTAATGTATAGGTCATGTATTGTGGTTTTCTGTGTACTAGACAGCTTAAAAGTCACATGCAATGAGGGGGATCAGAGCATTATGTGAAGAGATAAATCAAGTCTGAAAATAGGGTTGTACCTTCAAAATAGGTATGTAGGAGTAAATCAGGCCTAAGAATAGGAATGTTACTCCAAAACAGGAGCAGTTTAGAGGTCTGCCTTCTTCCAAGTACTTTTGGTGTCTGTCATTAAAAGCCTGTTATACTTAACGCAGGGGACTACCAAGAACATTTGAGCTGAGCCTGTCATCTAGAAGGGGCTGGCTGGTGAGTTCACATAGCAGACACTAGTAAGGCTTAAAAAGAAACCTTAATATGTACTGTGCATGATAGAACTACCAATACAAATTAAATATAACTAAAAAGGTCCTAAGGGCTTACTTCAGTGCAGTCTTCTCCCTCTGTCCTTCATGCAATCTTGATGTTTATTGTGGCTGCCTGCTTTAAATGGGCAACCTCCCCTCTCCAAAGTACTGTTTGATTGGTTAAAAGTCTGTACAGATTTCAGCTGATGAAGCAATGTCTACTTTGAATACAGAAGCCTACCTTTTGAATTGGTTTCTCACAGGCTGTCAGTGCCTGTGGTAGAACTGACTCAACTACATTGAGGGTGGTTTCTATGTTTTTCTCATTTGTATAAGTAATCTGGTTCCTATTCATTTTTAACATGCTGTTCTCATTTGTACAACTACAATGATATTTGTATTGAATATGTTGTTCTCATTTATACAGCTGCACTAACATTTGCTTTTTTGTACACAATTTGGCATTAGTCCTTATTTGAAATACCATTACTTTAATTAATTTTTAAATGTAAACTTTTGACTGAAAGTGTTTAAGTATAAATCTGACTTTTGTCCTTAATTGAAATATCTTGACTTTAATTGACACTTTAATGCAACATTTTTACTGAACGTATTTTATTTTTTTAAATTCAGTTCATTCATTTGTTAAATGGGTGAGTGAACTACTGTGGAACGTTTGAGGTCATGACCTGGACCACAAGAACAATGGCAAATACAATACATATGGCCATGGTTATGAGGCTGGGAAGAACTCAAAGTACTCTGAAAAAGACCCACACAGAAATGGGGAGAACAGGCAAACTCCAACTAGACCATGACCAGAGATCAGGATTGAACCCTGGAGCTATGACACAGATGTTTTAATCACAGAGCAATCATGGTGCCCATCCTGTGGGAGTTTAACTGGATTTCCAACTCCTTCCTTTCATTGTGCAAATTACTATTCACATACTTTTTATTCTACTTTTCTGGAACTTGATTCATAGGTTCATAGATTACTACTAGGCTAACTGTCCTTGTGGGCCATTTTAAGCCTAGCCAATTACCCCATTTAAGAATTAAACCCAGCATCTTGTGTCTGTAAGGTAAACACCTTAACCATTATACCAATCTCCCAACACTTGGTTTCTTTTTACTGTCTTGTAATAATAATAATAATAATAATCATAATAATAATAATAATAAAAACACCTATTTTTGATAACTTGGTAGGCTGAATAAACACACAGTCCCCTTTCAGGGAGCAAAGTCTAGTTAAGTGCCAAATAAGGGTTGAGGGAATCAAACCTGTACCACAGGAGCTAAAACGTACAATCTTAACCTCTGTGCCAACTGCCAGACTAAGGCAGGTTACTGATAGTTGTTTCACTTTCTTATTTCTGCTCTGTTATGCCTCATTATTAGTGGCACAGTGGCACAGTGACACAGTGAGTAGCACTGTCACCTCACAGGAAAAGATCCTCCAGCTGGGGTTTCTATATGGGTGACTTCTTGTATGGATTCTGTATGTCCTCCCTGTGTTTGTCTGGGTTTTCTCTGAGAATTGTGGTTCTTTCCACGTCTGAATGACATATAGTAAGCTGAATGGTGACCATACTTCTCAGCTGCCCAGATTTTCACAGAATGTCCAGATATTTGCCGCATATTGTTGGTCTATTCCAAATTTGTATTTTTCTGCATATCATTGATGATTGAAAACTGCGGTGATGGTGCTGCGGTAGCATTGTCACCACACAGTAAGACGTTATCCTGTTCGATTCTCAGCTAGAGCATCTTCTGTGTGCAGACATGCGTGAATGGGCGTACCTTCGTTGAAGGTTGTGCGTCAGGGCCGGCAACTTGGCATGTAAAAATCTACTGCTAATCATTAGCAGACTGGAGTTCTGCTGTGGCTACCCCTAACTGGGAAAAGCCAAAAGACACAACAACAGCAACATCATTGATGATTGAAATCACTCAATAATGATATACGTTTGAGTTTCAAACTTCATATCCTTCAGAAAAATGCATGCCAGCACAAATTCTATTATTCTAGCAACCTTCTAAGTTTGTAAGAACAATATTTAAAATCTGTTCCTATACATCAGCCTTTGTCCCCTCCCCGATTATTTTAGGTTTTTGTCCAAATTTCTTGCACTAAGAAGTTGAAAGGTATGATGGTGACTCTAAATTTTCCAGAGGTATGTGTGCTATAAAAATGTTTGGCCATCTACCTTTGTTCACTACTTACCTGGTAAACTCTGACTGATAGCAGCTGTTCACGGGGTTGCTGTATGCCCCAGGTGAGACTCAAAAATAATGGCTACATGAGTGCTGCATGGGTGGCACATTATCCATCTGCTTTCTACCATTTTAATAGAAAGGATATTTCTAATGCTCACACTGAAACTCTATGGCTCCAACATCTCAAACCTACTTGTCTTATACTACTTTAGAAGTACAGGAAGGACTGGAATTTGCACATCTTCAGACATTTGCTACCTTAACAAATAGTCTTTTTTGATAAATTATTCTTGCCAACAAGTTTTACAGAATTCAGATAGCATTTTTGCAAAAAACAGAAAGCATTTCAGTTCTTGTTACTATTTTCCTTATCTGGTTGTGGTTTTCTTACTTTGAGTTACGTACAACCACTATCTCAGTGAATAGCAAATTCCTTTAGTCATTTCCTGTCTTATAGCATTATCTCTCTTTCAGGTAATGTTTGCCTTATTCTTGGTCCTAAGAATTTATCTGCCATTTAGTGATGTCTTCTCTTGATAGTGGGAGGGTGGGGCATTGTTTGTTCACAAGATGCGCTGCATGAATGACCAGAGTATTTGTTTATTTCATAGCTTCATAGTTATATACCAGGCTAATGACACCAGGGCCTTTATAAGTCTAGCCATGCAATCCAAGCCAGTGTTGGCCATATGTATCATGGTTGTGTATTAAGAGGGGGTATATCAATTAGGATGTTTCTAGAGATTATGTGAGGGGTATATTAATTTGGACGTTGCTGTCTGCCTCTGTCTGTTAGAGACATGGGGACCAGATTGTCTGGAGACCTACTTTATAAGTTTTGCTGCTGCCTTGGACAAGCTTCCCCAGAAATTCTAAAAACATATGCTAGATCCTGCCTCTATTGCATGTCTAGTCTCTCTTTACTAAACCTCTTTATGAGGTAGCCTGTGCCCTTGATATCTGGAAGAAGGCAGTCACTTTGCTGCTCTACAAATATGGCTCCTCTTTTGCTGTAAACAGTTATCACTCTAATGAGCTTACCTTACCAGCTCCCTTATCATATACTTTTGAAAGACATGTCAGTTGTTGGCGATTACAACACCTATCAAAACACATTTTCATTTATAAAGCTTAACACAGATTGAGGCCAAACCATAGAACTGACACTACCTTCTGATGTCATACAATACATTTGTCATTGGTTAGGTCGAGGGAAAATTGTTGGTTAATATTTTCAATGCTGTATGCTTTACAAAGAATACTGAGACACTCACTGGCTATGGTTTTAATGCAAGTGCCCCAAAATGATTTTCTAATTCTCTAGAAAGTATTATTCAGCCAGACAGAATAATGCAATCTCCCCTAAATTATTAACCATAGCATTCACCAGGAGGTTTGTTCTAGCCCATTCCTGTTTGCAATATTTGTAAATCACGTGGCTCATCATTGTGAAAATGGAAAACTGATACAGCACATTTGTGATTCATCCATCATTCCAGCTGATGTGGTCACAGTGGCATACAAAACTGCAAATTACAACCCATCTTCTATTAATTGCAGGTTTAGTTAAACAGTGAGGGATTGAGTTTCGGTGCTAGTGAAACTAATTTGATGTAATTTATGCCTAAGCACCATAGTCATGGTGGCCTTACCTTCCTTAGAGAAGCAGATGCCATATGCTCCTGTAATCCAAAATGCTATGTTCTTATCATTACCTCCTTAGGCTGATTACCCACTCAGGAGATTAGTTCAACTGAACACCAAAGCTGCATGTTTACCAATCAACTAAATTTGACAAACAAGTAGCTAATGTTATAAGCAGACCTGGATAAAAAATGGTAGATTACATATCTATATCGCTCTCTATTTTTTTAAATTCTCCACATTGTGAATGAAAGTTGAGATATATCACTGCTCTTTTGCAACCTGTACAAAGTGTTTCATTTTTCTTCATTATTACCTATCACATAATGTATAGGCACCATGGTACTTCACACTGTATTATGATGATTGCTCTTGGCTTGACAGTTCAAGTTGTGCCCGAACAAGGTCCTTGGATCAGTGTACTTATCCAAATATAAATTAACTAACTAAATAAATTCATGCATATATAAATGTATACAAATCTAGAGACTACCTTTTTTAGACTCAATATGACTCTATAACTAAATGCAGCATATTTTGGCATCTTGCCAACTGACCATCAGCTTTTCCCTGAGCTTTATCTACTTCTTCTGCACCTAATATCACCTCCATTGGACTAACTGTAACTCGTGTTTGAGATCTTTATCCACTTCTTCTGCACCTAATATCACCTCCCTTGGACTAACTGTAACTCGTGTTTGAGATCTTTATCCACTTCTTCTGCACCTAATATCACCTCCCTTGGAATAACTGTAACTCATGTTTGAGATCTTTATCCACTTCTTCTGCCCCTAATATCACCTCCATTGGACTAACTGTAACTCGTGTTTGAGATCTTTATCCACTTCTTCTGCACCTAATATCACCTCCCTTGGACTAACTGTATCTCGTGTTTGAGATCTTTATCCACTTCTTCTGCACCTAATATCACCTCCCTTGGACTAACTGTAACTCATGTTTGAGATCTTTATCCACTTCTTCTGCACCTAATATAACGTCCCCTGGACTAACTGTAACTCGTGTTTGAGATCTTTATCCACTTCTTCTGCACGTAATATCACCTCCCTTGGACTAACTGTAACTCGTATTTGAGATCTTTATCCACTTCTTCTGCACCTAATATCACCTCCCTTGGACTAACTGTAACTCGTGTTTGAGATCTTTATCCACTTCTTCTGCACCTAATATCACCTCCCTTGGACTAACTGTAACTCGTGTTTGAGATCTTTTTCTACTTCTTCTGCACCTAATATCACCTCCCTTGGACTAACCGTAACTCGTGTTTGAGATCTTTATCCACTTCTTCTGCACCTAATATAACCTCCCCTTGACTAACTGTAACTCGTGTTTGAGATCTTTATCCACTTCTTTTGCATCTAATATAACCTCCCCTGGATGAACTGTAACTCGTGTTTGAGATCTTTATCCACTTCTTCTGCATCTAATAAAACCTCCCCTGGACTAACTGTAACTCGTGTTTGAGATCTTTATCCACTTCTTCTGCACCTAATATCACCTCCCTTGGACTAACTGTAACTCGTGTTTGAGATCTTTATCCACTTCTTCTGCACCTAATATCACCTCCCTTGTGCTAACTGTAACTCGTGTTTGAGATCTTTATCCACTTCTTCTGCACCTAATATCACCTCCCTTGGACTAACTGTAACTCATGTTTGAGATCTTTATCCACTTCTTCTGCATCTAATAAAACCTCCCCTGGACTAACTGTAACTCATGTTTGAGATCTTTATCCACTTCTTCTGCACCTAATATCACCTCCCTTGGACTAATTGCAACTCGTGTTTGAGATCTTTATCCACTTCTTCTGCACCTAATATAACCTCCCCTGGACTAACTGTAACTCGTGTTTGAGATCTTTATCCACTTCTTCTGCACCTAATATCACCTCCCTTGGACTAACTGTAACTCGTGTTTGAGATCTTTATCCACTTCTTCTGCACCTAATATCACCTCCCTTGGACTAACTGTAACTCGTGTTTGAGATCTTTATGCACTTCTTCTGCACCTAATATAACCTCCCCTGGACTAACTGTAACTCGTGTTTGAGATCATTATCCACTTCTTCTGCACCTAATATAACGTCCCTTGGACTAACTGTAACTCATGTTTGAGATCTTTATCCTTTTCTTCTGCACCTAATATAACATCCCCTGGACTAACTGTAACTCGTGTTTGAGATCATTATCCACTTCTTCTGCACCTAATATCACCTCCCTTGGACTAACTGTAACTCATGTCTGAGATCTTTATCCACTTCTTCTGCAGCTAATATAACCTCCCCTGGACTAACCGTAACTCGTGTTTGAGATCTTTATCCACTTCTTCTGCACCTAATATAACCTCCCCTGGATGAACTGTAACTCGTGTTTGAGATCTTTATCCACTTCTTCTGCACCTAATATCACCTTCCTTGGACTAACTGTAACTCGTGTTTGAGATCTTTATCCACTTCTTCTGCACCTAATATCACCTCCCCTGGACTAACTGTAACTCGTGTTTGAGATCTTTATCCACTTCTTCTGCACCTAATATCACCTTCCTTGGACTAACTGTAACTCGTGTTTGAGATCTTTATCCACTTCTTCTGCACCTAATATCACCTCCTCTGGACTAACTGTAACTCGTGCTTGAGATCTTTATCCACTTCTTCTGCACCTAATATAACCTCCCCTGGAGTAACTATAACTCGTGTTTGAGATCTTTATCCACTTCTTCTGCACCTAATATCACCTCCCTTGGACTAACTGTAACTCATGTTTGAGATCTTTATCCACTTCTTCTGCACCTAATATCACCTCCCTTGGACTAACTGTAACTCGTGTTTGAGATCTCTATTCACTTCTTCTGCACCTAATGTAACCTCCCCTGGACTAACTGTAACTCGTGTTTGAGATCTTTATCCACTTCTTCTGCACCTAATATCACCTCCCTTGGACTAACTGTAACTCGTGTTTGAGATCTTTATCCACTTCTTCTGCACCTAATATCACCTCCCCTGGACTAACTGTAACTCATGTCTGAGATCTTTATCCACTTCTTCTGCAGCTAATATAACCTCCCCTGGACTAACCGTAACTCGTGTTTGAGATCTTTATCCACTTCTTCTGCACCTAATATAACCTCCCCTGGATGAACTGTAACTCGTGTTTGAGATCTTTATCCACTTCTTCTGCACCTAATATCACCTTCCTTGGACTAACTGTAACTCGTGTTTGAGATCTTTATCCACTTTTTCTGCACCTAATATTACCTCCCATGGACTAACTGTAACTCATGTCTGAGATCTTTATCCACTTCTTCTGCAGCTAATATAACCTCCCCTGGACTAACCGTAACTCGTGTTTGAGATCTTTATCCACTTCTTCTGCACCTAATATAACCTCCCCTGGATGAACTGTAACTCGTGTTTGAGATCTTTATCCACTTCTTCTGCACCTAATATCACCTTCCTTGGACTAACTGTAACTCGTGTTTGAGATCTTTATCCACTTCTTCTGCACCTAATATCACCTCCCTTGGACGAACTGTAACTCGTGTTTGAGATCTTTATCCACTTTTTCTGCACCTAATATAACCTCCCCTGGACTAACCGTAACTCGTGTTTGAGATCTTTATCCACTTCTTCTGCACCTAATATCACCTCCCTTGGACTAACTGTAACTCGTGTTTGAGATCTTTATCCACTTCTTTTGCACCTAATATTACCTCCCTTAGACTAACGGTAACTTGTGTTTGAGAACTTTATCCACTTTCTCTGCACCTAATATAACCTCCCCTGGACTAACCGTAACTCGTGTTTGAGATCTTTAGCCACTTCTTCTGCACCTAATATCACCTCCCTTGGACTAACTGTAACTCATGTTTGAGATCTTTATCCACTTCTTCTGCACCTAATATCACCTCCCCTGGACTAACTGTAACTCGTTTTTGAGATCTTTATCCACTTCTTCTGCACCTAATATCACCTCCCTTGGACTAACTGTAACTCGTGTTTGAGATCTTTATCCACTTCTTCTGCACCTAATATCACCTTCCTTGGACTAACTGTAACTCGTGTTTGAGATCTCTATCCACTTCTTCTGCACCTAATATAACCTCCCCTGGACTAACTGTAACTCGTGTTTGAGATCTTTATCCACTTCTTCTGCACCTAATATCACCTTCCTTGGACTAACTGTAACTCGTGTTTGAGATCTTTATCCACTTTTTCTGCACCTAATATCACCTCCCATGGACTAACTGTAACTCATGTCTGAGATCTTTATCCACTTCTTCTGCAGCTAATATAACCTCCACTGGACTAACCGTAACTTGTGTTTGAGATCTTTATCCACTTCTTCTGCACCTAATATAACCTCCCCTGGATGAACTGTAACTCGTGTTTGAGATCTTTATCCACTTCTTCTGCACCTAATATCACCTTCCTTGGACTAACTGTAACTCGTGTTTGAGATCTTTATCCACTTCTTCTGCACCTAATATCACCTCCCCTGGACTAACTGTAACTCGTGTTTGAGATCTTTATCCACTTCTTCTGCACCTAATATCACCTCCCATGGACTAACTGTAACTCATGTCTGAGATCTTTATCCACTTCTTCTGCACCTAATATCACCTCCCCTGGACTAACTGTAACTCGTGCTTGAGATCTTTATCCACTTCTTCTGCACCTAATATAACCTCCCCTGGAGTAACTATAACTCGTGTTTGAGATCTTTATCCACTTCTTCTGCACCTAATATCACCTCCCTTGGACTAACTGTAACTCGTGTTTGAGATCTTTATCCACTTTTTCTGCACCTAATATAACCTCCCCTGGACTAACCGTAACTCGTGTTTGAGATCTTTATCCACTTCTTCTGCACCTAATATCACCTCCCTTGGACTAACTGTAACTCGTGTTTGAGATCTTTATCCACTTCTTTTGCACCTAATATTACCTCCCTTAGACTAACGGTAACTTGTGTTTGAGAACTTTATCCACTTTCTCTGCACCTAATATAACCTCCCCTGGACTAACCGTAACTCGTGTTTGAGATCTTTATCCACTTCTTCTGCACGTAATATCACCTCCCTTGGACTAACTGTAACTCATGTTTGAGATCTTTATCCACTTCTTCTGCACCTAATATCACCTCCCCTGGACTAACTGTAACTCGTTTTTGAGATCTTTATCCACTTCTTCTGCACCTAATATCACCTCCCTTGGACTAACTGTAACTCGTGTTTGAGATCTTTATCCACTTCTTCTGCACCTAATATCACCTTCCTTGGACTAACTGTAACTCGTGTTTGAGATCTCTATCCACTTCTTCTGCACCTAATATAACCTCCCCTGGACTAACTGTAACTCGTATTTGAGATCTTTATCCACTTCTTCTGCACCTAATATCACCTCCCTTGGACTAACTGTAACTCGTGTTTGAGATCTTTCTCCACTTCTTCTGCACCTAATATCACCTCCTTTGGACTAACTGTAACTCGTGTTTGAGATCTAGTCATTCTGAGGCAGCATCATACTGTTGCAGAGGGCATGTTTCCTCCTTAAGGCCTAATTCTACCCTCTGTGTGCATCCTTATTCTATCTCAGGGGGTTGTGTGCAGTGGGCTATCTGAATATCATATATGCCTCTGTGTGCAACTTAGCCAAAGCCCAACCCCCTTTGTGGACCACATCCTCCATATATCCTGGCTTCCAGCAGGGATGAACTGTAGTGGAGCTCATGCTCTATCTCCCCCATGATGAGCACTCCCATCGTCTTTGCCAGTGGTGTCAAGCAGCAAAAGCTGCTAATTGATCTTGGGTCACCTGGGCCATAGACAGAGCTTTACAATGGCGTAGGACACAGAGCATTGTCTGTTTGGACCTTATATGGCATGATTGCCCAGTGCATTGACAAGGCTGTTTGAAGGGGTTGTGTTTCTTTAACAAATCAGAAACTGTATTTCTTTTGAAATGACCTCATGCATTGACTGAGGCTTACATGGCTTAAAGGTAAGGTATTTAACTGGTTCCAATGCTACGTGAACCAAAATCTCACAGGTTTTATATAAAGATTTGTATCTAAAAGCATTCACAGATGCTACTGGAAATGCCAGAAAGATCAGTCTTGAAACTCTGCTGATAATATTCTTTCACAGAAATATTTCTGTTTGCAGATAAAGATTACCTGCCCACATATATCAGGTCATTTTCCCTGTAGGTAAAAAGCTGCTTGTCTTACTTAATTATCAAAACATATATTATTGCCTTCTGTCTGTCCTATGCAGTTTTGACTTTTGTTACCGAATTTTAGAAATGACTCATCTCATTTAACCCCATATTCCTGTGACCATCAGGTTATATCTACAATCAGCCCATTTTTCTGTCTCCTGGCATTAGAGATTAGAATTTTTTTTCACCCCAGGTCCTTGTCTGATGGCAACTCTATATTTGCTCAATTGACCCTTTCATTCCAGTGGAATGGATGCCAAGCATTCTCAGGCCAGGTTAGAACCCTAGAGCCTATTTGTTCCTTCCTAGGAATCATTATCAGCCCTTGGTTCCTCATTGAGTGTCAGGCAGTAGGGACCAGATCAGCTTGCTAGTCTTGGGGAGTGACCTCCCATCTCTGCGTGGGAGTACCACTTTTCCCTCAGCAGCTCAGCCCACAAGCACTATCTCTTAAGGTGAAGTTTGACTCTGCATTCTAATTTCCATTTGGCTGCTCGGTACAAAGTCCCTACAGTAGTGAAAGCCATTGTTTGAACAGCTAGTGCTCCTATTAGGTGTCACCCCATGTGATGTGCCAGAACCACCTCCCTCCCTCCAGAATTAGAAGTTATGTACCTACCATAACGTTCCATGTTAGTTGTCTTCTCTCACCTTCTTTCTTGCTGGATGGGTTCAGAGCCGATCCTTGGCTCCGACTCTGCACTTGCTTTATCTTGAGAACTCCTTTTACCAGCTCGAGGCAACCCTATATCCCATGATGCAAGGCGGAACTACCTCAGATCTCGTTTGGTAGCTAACCTACCCTGCTAAGGACTAACCTAACATAATTAGGAACACAAGTTCATAATAGGAGTCCTCATATGAAGGCTCAGGAGGAAAACAACCTGATAGGAACTCTTCAAGATCTGTCCAGGCCAGGGGGAAGGAGGGAGGGATGCAAGAAAGAAGGCGAGAGAAGACAACTAACATGGAACGTTATGGTAGGTACATAACTTCTAAATGTTAAGTTGTCAATCTCGCCTTCATTCTTGCTGGATGGGACCGCGTCCCTAGCACCTGTATCCCGGGTGGCTCAATGGAACAGACTCTTGAGAACTGTGGAACCAAAACTGTCCCTATCTCTGGAGGCCAAGTCCAACTTGTAATGAGAGACAAAGGTATGAGGCGTGGCCCAAGTAGCTGCTGCACAAATGGTATCAATGGGTAGTCTATCCTGAAAGGCTGCAGAAGTGGATAGACTCCTGGTTGAGTGTGCTTTTGGTTTAGAAGATAGCTGCTTGCCTCTGAGAGAGTACACATAGGAAATGGTGGAAGTCAACCATCTGGATAAGGTCACTTTAGAAACTGGAAGACCTATCCTGTTTTCTGCATAGGAGACAAATAATTGGTCCAATTTCCTGAATTGTTTAGTTCTATGCAAATAGTACCTGAGCTGACGATGGACATCCAAAAAATGCAGTTTCTGTTCAGCTCTGTCAGAATAGTTTGGGAAAAAGACTGGTAGATCTATAGATTGGTTAATATTGGTTTGAAACACAACTTTGGGGAGAAAGGAAGGGTTCGTTCTTAATGATACCCTGTCCTTATGAAAAAACAAATAAGGGAAACGAATGCAGAGAGCTTGAATCTCGGAAACCCTTCTTGCAGAAGTGACAGCCAGTAAGAATATAGTTTTCCAGGTCAATAACTTCAAAGAACATGAAGCAGACGGTTCGAAGGGAGGTAGTATCAAGGATGCCAACATTAAGTTTAGATCCCATTGCGGAGGAGGATGCTTTATAGGCGGCTTTAGGAGAAAAACTCCTCTCAGAAAGGACTTGCATAATCTATGAGACATAATGTTATTGTCATGCAAGCCAACATGATACTTGGAAATAGCAGCCAGTTGTACTTTAACTGTAGATGACGAGGATCCTGAATGAAAAACCTCCGCCAGGAAATCTAAAACAGAATGTACAGGAGCAGTAAAGGGATCAATATTCCTGGAATTTGCCCAAATAGAAAACGCCGCCACTTGCTAGCATAAACAGTCCTAGTGGACGACTTTAAAGAAGACACTAAGATGTCTCTGACTGAGTCAGAAATCATCGGTAGCCTGGCTAGGGAAGGAAGTGGAGCAACCAAGCAGTGAGGTTGAGAGAATGAATGGCCCGGTGCTGCTGACCCGACTGGTGGATCAAGAGATCCGGAACTGGGTCCAGATGCCAGGGCTGCACCAGAAGGTGACGATGCAGAGACGGAAACCAAATTTGTCGAGGCCAATGTGGGGCAATGAGAATCAACTTGGCCCTCAAAACAGTGGCTTTCTGAATGACTTGTGGAATCAAGGGAAAAGAAGGAAAAGCGTACAGAAGTCCCCGGGGCCAATCCTGGGTTAGAGAGTCTCTCAGGGGTTGGCCTGGAAGGGGAAAGAGGGTGAAAAAATCGGGGCACTTGTTGTTTTGAGGAGTAGCAAAAAGATCGCAACAAGGAGTGCCCCACTTCAGAAAAATCTGATCCACTACAGATTGATTGAGAGACCACTCGTGAGGCATCAGAATGGATCTGCTCAGCCTGTCCGCCAAGAGGTTGGACCTGCCGGGGATGTGCGTTGCTATCAGAAACCGATGAGAGGAGATTGCCCATTGCCAAAGTCTGAGAGCTTCTCGACACAACGGATAGGACCTGGTCCCGCCCTGCTTGTTGATGTACCAGACCACGGACATGTTGTCCGTTTGTACTGCAATAGTCCCCGTGGGAAGAAAGTCATTGAGGGCTTGCAATGTTAAAAGCACTGCTCTCATCTCCAGGACATTTATGTGCAGATGGTATTCTATGGGTTGCCACGTCCCGTGGACCATCCTGCCCTGATAATGCCCCCCCACCCGATCAGAGAGGCATCCGTAGTGACTGTGGCAACTGGAGGAGGGGGAACAAAGGGTCGGCCCTGATGAAGAAGAGGGGAAGATATCCACCAATTCAGATGAGTTCTGCACGACTGTGTGACTAAGATTTCGTGCCTCATCGGGAGACTGTGGTACGACCACTGCGTGAATAGCATCCACTGCAAAAGATGCATGTGGAAGCGAGCCAGTGGTAGAAGAACAATGGCCGCAGCCATAAGACCTAGAACCTTCAGTATAAATCTGGCTTTGACCTTGTTGCTCTGCAATAGAAACCAAACGAATTTTTGGATGTCCAGAATTCTTTGATCTGTTAGTCTGGCTAACATTTTGACGGTGTTTAATTCTGCGCCTATAAAGGTGATAGATTGGCAAAGCAGCAGAGAAGATTTTTCGAAATTTACTGAAATTCCCAAACTCCTGCAAAGCTGCAGAGTGTAGTCTCTGGTCTGAAGAAGCTGACACCTGGTGGTGGCGGAGAGGAGCCAGTCGTCCAAATAAGGAAACACCTGGAATCCTTGACGTCTCAGATGAGCTGTGACCACTGCCATGCATTTGGTAAACACTCTGGGGCTGAAGTGAGGCCAAAGGGCAGGGCTCTGAATTGGTAATGACTGGTCCCTAGCCGAAAGCGGAGAAACCTTCTGGAGCGCCTGTGAATCTTTATGTGGTAGTACGCGTCCTGAAGGTCTATAGAGCACATCCAGTTGTCCTTGCCCAGAAAGGGCAGAATGGACTGAAGCGTGACCATCTGGAATCTTGCCTTCTTGACAAATCTGTTTAGACTGCTCAGGTCTAATATTGGTCTCCAATCTCCCGTCCTTTTGGGGACCAAAAAGAATCTCGAGTAGACGCCGGATCCTATCTGGTCTGCCGGCACAGTCTGGACGGCTCTTTTTTCTAGGAGCTTTGAAACCTCCTGTTCTGCCAAATCCCTTTGACCGGGTGAGATGTCTGGAAGGGATTGTTGAGGTATGGGATACCTTTCGAAGGGGATTTTGTAACCCTCGGATATGATCGACTGTACCCACATATCTTGTGAGAGGGAATGCCAGGCTACTGGGTACAGCAAAATCCTTCCCCCGACTGCCTCCAAGGGTGGACAGTCGGGCAACACCTCAGGGATGCTGAAAGGGCTTCTCAGGAAGAGACTCCCTGTTGCCCTGGTTCTTAGGACCCCCCCTGCCTCTAGGGTGGCGTCTATTATTGTTACCCCCTCTGCCTCTGGGGGTAAACTGACCACGTGTGTCCGGTGTAGCTCCTTGGGCTTTTTGGAACCACATCTTCCCTCCCTTCTGACCCTTGGGATATGGTCTAGAAGGGGTGGAAAAATGGACTCCAACGGCAGAAAGAGTTTTACCGTCCTGCTCACACCTGGTCAAGGTATCCTTCACCTGAGGTCCGAACAAAGCCGAACCATCAAAGGGGGTGTTAGTGAAGGATGCCTTAAAGGGTCCATAAATTACAAAGCCGCATCCAGGCTTGGCGTCTAAGAGCAACTCCTGTGCCTGCGGCCCTGCTCGCTCCATCGGCCGCATAGGATATGAGCCGCATGGAGGAGTTGGATGGATTGCTAGCTGTGAGGCAATCTTCTCTTGAGCCCCAGCAGCAGAAGGATCCTGGACCACTTCACCCAGTTCCTTGAGAATATCTCTGTGAAGCCTGGTGAAGTGACAAAGGTAGTTCAGCGAACGCATAGCAAAGGTCGCTGAAGAAAACATCCGCTTTCCATACCTGTCCATGGTCCTAGAATCCTTGTTAGGAGGATGGACAGGTACTGAAGGATCCGCCAGTTCCTTCTTAGTGGCCACCGCCACCACCATAGCATCCACAGAGACGCCCTTGGAAAGAAACTGTTTGTCCGTAGGGGCCGTGATAAACTTGGATGGTCTCCTGGGGACAGGTTCCACAGAATCTGGAGCCGCCCACGCCTTCTGAGCCACTACCTGCATAAGTGGGTCGAAAGGCGGAGACACCCAGGAGGTGGAGGGTCGGGATCCAAAGCCTCCAGGTATACCGACTCATCCTCGGAGGGATCAATGGATGGCCAATTCCCCCTCTGTTTGAGGAGCTCAAGGATGTCTGAAAGGGAGACATCCTCAGAGGGGGATCGTGGGGAACCCTCCGACTCATCTAAGTTGGTATCAGATGTAGTAGACTCGGGGGAGTCTGTGTGTTTCCTCTTACACGTCCTCTTCCGAGGGGGTTCACCTGCCGGATCAGGAGAAACTTCGGAAGAGGAGGAAATTCCCAATGGGGAAACCTGGGGCGATGGATCCCTGGGCCTGAGAGCAAGAGGCTGGCAAGAGGTGTCTACAGGCACCAAAGAGGGAGGAGCTAGAGGGATGGACCGTTGACCTGGCTCAGTGGCCAGGACACTCCTCATCACCTCAAAGGCTCCCCTCCCCAGGAGGCCAGAATATCCCCGATCCGAGGATACAGGAATTCCCGGCTCCACTGAGAGGGAAGGCTCCGAGGCCGATGTCGGTGCCGAGCTTACCAAAGCCGAAGCCCCGAGAGGGAGAGCGGGGTCGGACAAGGGTCCGATGCCACTAGCCCACTCAGAGCCGACAAGGGAAACCCGACAACCGGATCCCTCCAAGGAAGGCATCAAGGAGGAGATCGGAGCCGAGGACGACGGAGCCGAAGGATGTATCGGCTCCGGCGCTGAAACAGTCGCTGTCCCGAGAAGCTCCGGCTCCGAACTCTGGTGTGGAGTCAGAGGAGGAAGTTCAAGGGGTGAAACAATAGCCGAAGTCTGCTGAGATGGGCTATGGAGCATTTGGGCCAGTGCCTGCGACTTCAACAGCCTGCTTACCACCCTCTCTAAGTCATGGTCAGACAGCCTGGAAGATCTCGAAGATCGGCTCCGATGGCTCCGCTCCGACAAAAGAGGAGACCCCGGAGCCGAGTGGATACTCTGCAACGAAGGGGACCGAGATCTCTTTCGGGACGAAGCCATCGGAGCCGAAGTCCCCTGAATTCTAGATGGAGCCGAAGGTTTCTCGGCTCCGATGCTGGATAAGGTGTCGGCTCCAGCCGGAGCCGACAAGGCCACAGTAGACTGGGTGTCGGAACCAGTCGGTACCGAACCCACTACTTTTGAAGCAGATAGATCGGTTCCAGCCGGAGCCGATCTCGGCTCCGACGGAGCCGGAGCCACTGGAGGAGGCTTGGATACTGAAGCCTGAACCTTCGGTGGTTTAGAAGGTTTCCCAGACCCTGTTTTAGAGGGAGAACCTTCTGGCTTAAGTAAGCCACGGAGGATTAACTTATTCCTCTGTTCCTGCAGGACTCTCTGGCTAAAAGAGTGACACAAAGCACAGGAGTCCTGCAGGTGCAAAGGCCCCAGGCAGTAAACTCAAGAAGTGTGACCGTCTGTCAGAGACATTTTCTGACAGCACGAGTCACACTTCTTGAAGCCTGAGACCTTGCCTTCCTTTGACATATTCCTAGGAGGAAATCACAGACAAACCCCAACAAACACACACAATTAATCCCCTAACACACAAACACACAGGTAGGGATTAACCAATGGGGTTTAGGCCTAACTAAACTTTTATACTATTACCAAAGGAAATAAAAAGTTTTGAATTATAAGGGAATAGGGTGGGCTGTAACACACTACAGACTATAAAAATGGAAACAAGGGGGAAATAAATCCCTAACTAAGCTTTTTCTCTTTTGACAAGAAATTTACTTACCTCAGCTGGCAAAGGAGACCTCTTTCGCTAAGCGGCAAATGAGATCTGAGGTAGTTCCGCCTTGCATCATGGGATATAGGGTTGCCTCGAGCTGGTTAAAGGAGTTCTCAAGCTAAAGCAAGTGCCGAGTCGGAGCCGAGGATCGTCTCTGAACCCATCCAGCAAGAATGAAGGCGAGATTGACAACTTAACATTCCAACTTACTTCCATCCTCCTGACCAGCTCCTACTGTCAATTGAGCTGCTAGTTTAACATGGGTAACCTGCAATGCAGTCAGGGCTTCAAAATTAGGCACATTTTTAATGATCCTAGCAATCCTGCCTCCATCAGCCAGCAGGTGCAATAGAATGCCTGGGTATGTTGCAATGCTGTGAGCACATGTTTCTACACACTTGTACTGAAACACATGTACCCTTTGGCTGGGTAAGTGCCCCTAAGTGCTTGTGCATATGTTTGTTACTCCTATGGTGGGACTTTAATGTGATTTGTTGCATTTTTCTCAACAAATGTAAATAATCAACCATTAATTATGAGAGTAATCACTTTACCATATACCATATCAAATTTACAGCACTTGATGTAAGTAGTGTGCTATATTTGCAATTAATTTAGTTTGTAAGCACTGTCCCTTGAATTTTTTTTTTTTTTTATGAAAGCTGAAACTCCTGACAGGACATCATGAAAGACTGTACCCACAATGCCTCACTACCTACATTAGTGTATAATTTACTATTTTTCCATGCTGTGTGCAGTAAAAAGGGAGTCTTCTAACATATTAAACAAATGCCCCATATTTTTCATAAGGGGAACACCCATACATGAAAATTAATACATTTGATTCTATATTAGTGAAATCATATGTAGCTACTCGTCTAAAGAAGTATGGTGGCTTTGTTTACCCAGAATGCTCTGTGTATAAAACTACTGGCAATACCTAACTTAGCATACTTTTGTGGCTGTGGTCCTAAAGAAAAATAAGTCAACTAAGTTAACAATGAAACTAAAAGATCAAAAACCTGTCATACTTTTTTTTGTTTTGTTTTGTTTTTCAAACCACTTGCAGCTTTAACATCACAAGTATTCAGATTATGTTCAGAAATGAAATTAACTATAAAACTCAGATGCATGAGAAGTGAAGCAATACACTTTAACTAACTCTGTCTCCCTAAGACAGACAGTTACCTGGCTCCTAAACCTGTACTACATGGAACTAACTAATTCTGATGCATTCTGTTGTTTATAAAAATGGCATGGCTCTGTGGATTCCCTTGAGAAATGTAAAAGATTATACAAAGTCCACTCACTGTTTTTTTTTGTTTGTCTGTTTATTAGGACTATATATATATATATATATATATATATATATATATATATATATATATATATATATATATATGTGTGTGTGTGTGTGTGTGTGTGTGTGTATGTATATATGCTGAGCTCATCTTGTCATCCTGTCTCTTTTGATACAGCTTAAAAAACATTTGTTGGTGTTCTTTAAACATTTCTGTCTTGTCTGTGTTGCTAGAAAAATGAGGTATCCAGAACTGTGTACAGAACTCCAGGTCATGTTTGCCCCCTCTCTATGTAAAGGGGAAACATAATCTTTCTATCTGCTGCTATCTCTTCTTTTTTATGCCAGTTTAACACCAGCCTTTCATGTTGCTTATTTTCCTTTTGACCATCTGATATGACTTTTTAGGACCCTTTCCTTATTTCTTTTTAATGCTGTTTTTTTTACCAAGTATGTATGATTTTCTTGTGCCTTTGATTCAGATATGAATTTTTGTGCTTTGATTTGGAAATATAATTTTTAGAATACTCTGCAGTCCTGGACATTTTGTGTTTATCATTTGCGCATTTGTCCTGCTGAACAAATTTGTACCATCAGTGCAAATGCAAACACTTTTTTCCAGACCATCCTCACTGCCCCCAATACTGTCATCAGCACTGACTTTTGTGTTACTCCAGTAATCACTGTCCTATCATCTAAGTAGATTCAGCTTATGATGGCTGTCTGTGTCCAACTGCCTAGTCAATGTTCTTGTCTTTTATCGTATGGCTGCATGACAAAACTTTGAGAGAACAACTGCAATGTTCAAAACTTATAACAGTAAATAGAGATTTTAATTGAATACAACAAATGTCAAAACTCGCTGTAACTACAGCTAAAGCATTTTTGTCAGAGAACTTGGCCCTTGGAATCCCCAACTTGTACTGCACTTTCTGCCACACCCAGATTCTTATATACATTAAATTCAAGACTGATATATGTTGGGGTAAGGTGAATTATTTGAGGTACTGCAGACAAACTTAGTATGCATAAACCATTAATCATACTTCGCTGTTTGAAACTGTAAGGATCACAGTTTATGTCCTTGTTCTTCTGTGCTGCTCCCATATTTTAAACATGCTTTCACTCTCGGACCTACTCTCAGTATTTCCATCCTGCCCAAAAGTCTTATTTTGTGGTGATGTATCCAGTGCCTTGTTAAGATCTAGTAGGTTATGACTACAGCTTCATTGTGATCTAAAACTCTGGTTACCAAGTCAAAGAACTCTTATATTTTTCATTTTTTATTTAAGGCTTCTTTACTGAGTAATTCGCAGCAACTATGGACCCTTAATAAGATCAGTATTTCTGAAAAATACATGACATATAATCCATCAGTTCATATTACACACTGATCGCATACACAAGATGACACAGTTCAATGTATTCAGACTCCAAAACTCCATGTTTGCATTTTTTTGCAGATGAACCATATTTAAGTTCAGAGTAAACAAGTCCACCTTGGTCAGATTATTGTCTTGTCTGAACCCATTAATTCAAATTAATAGCTTAACAGTAAGGATAGATTTAAGCTGGGACAACCATATGCATTCTGTCATATCATACTCAGTTTTGGGACAATATTCATCACTATCTATCAGTCTGAGGACTGGGTTGAGTTTCTAAAATCTGTGCAACGACACCGCACAGCTTTGGTAGATGATTTTGAAGTACTCAGACATAAGCTCACTCCCCTCCCTTATTTCCAAATCATCTATTAGTTTTTAACATCTTCAATTTCAGGATTTGCTTCTTATTTCCATTTTCTAGTCAATCACTTTCTTGCCCACAGTCATTAAAAGAAAAAGCAGCTTCTTTTGATTCTTGTTTAAGCCTTGTATTGCACCTACACCCAGGAAAGCATAATCTTGTTTAGGGGTAAATGTGGTACAAAAATGCTATCAAATAAGGCCTGTAAGGGAGTATTAAACCTGTGAAGCCTCAAGCATTTCCAGAAACTATACATCCATGAACTCATAACATTGCTTCTGCAGTACAAGCATACACCTTATAGCAAGTGAAACGCAGTAGATTCCAACAGCGGTATAAAAATATTTGTATAAATATTTCATGGTGAGCATTTTAAACTATCTAGCTTATCTGCATATTTTTTTTCATAGTGATTCATAGGTAAGTACTAGGCTAGCTGATTGCTTAAGTGATTTTGAGCCTAGCCAATTCCCTTTCCAAGGTGGAACTCAGACCCTGTACCTTGTGTCTGTGAGGTAAACACGTTAACCATTACATGAACCCCAAACTTTGCTTATCTCAGCAAAACATATATTTTGGCTATCAAACTATGAAATGCTTTTCAGTTTCTTAAAGCCATTACCGAACTGGATACTTCCATTTAGTTTAGGGACAACCACTGCTGGGCTAATCCATACAGTCTGACTTTTCAATTGTGACTAATTTAAATATTTTTTAAACAATTGCTATTTAAAACCAAAGCAAATAGAAAACACACTGTACTGATGACATCTCATATAAAAATATCTACTAGTAACCACACAAAAATATGCATTTTAACTCAGGAAACTAAGGTAATCAGTATTTATTATTTATTTTATTTTATTTTATTCTATATTTGTTAACTGGGAAAGTCCACACGACATAGGTCCCTTTTCAGTGGATGCCCGGGGAAAAAAGCACAACATATAACTCCATTACTTCTTAAGAGAAAGCCACCTACTTCCCGCTTCAGAATTCTCTGCTTCCTTCCATGGCTTCAGTACATTAATGTAATAAATTTGTTCTACCTCTTTCTTTCCTGTCTGTCTAACTTTATAATTTACTGCATTCATTATTTCCATCACCCCAAACATTCCCTGCCATTTGTCCAGAAATGTGTTTTCTGTAGAGTGCACTAGCATCCTTCGTTAAATTCTCCAAGTCAATGTTCTTATTTTACAATCGTTATTGCATTTCCTGGACTTCCTACATGAACTCTTTTACTATGGGCATATGGTAGTTTTACTCTATCCTGCATTTGTTAGTTTTCTATCATACCTTTAAATAGTGTCTTTTCCTCCTCCCATGTTCCTTGGTAATGCCAAGCAGCCCACCCTGATGCCTGCCGTATAATGTGCAAAATGCATGGCACCTCCCTAGTTGCAAACAGTAAGCATGGAAACATCATTTTGTCAAATTAGCTCCCTTTCCATAAAGTCAAGTTGGTATATTAAAGTTAGGGGGGATATGGGGAGCAAGGACGTTCAGTATACCCTACAATACTCAGAGATACGCCATTTTATACGGAGGTAATGGTCTATTCAAGAAATGGCTCCTGATAAAAAGGAATAAATCCAGTTTTTAGATATCACACAAAGTCTTTGCACAAAATGCCAAAGAATGTGGTGGAGTGTAGAGTGAAAAATGGAGAAGTCATTGGGGAGGAAAAATGCAGTTGCATAGGTTTAGCTGTAACAAATGTTGGACTCAGCAGACCATTGGAGGTCTTTTAGTTTCCTCATGTATTTCTAAACAGTTTACTGTTAATGGTGCCATATACTGTATCCCCAGATTTGTGCTCCTTCTACTACAGCAATAATCTTCATCACTATATGGGTCATGTGGGAATATACTCACACCTGCTATGGTTTAGTCATGTGGACTGCACTTGGTGTGACCCAATCCTCAAACCATGCATGAGTATATTCCAGCACAATGTATACCTAACATGCATTTTTGTTAATTTAAAAGTTTTATTAAACTTTTAAGAATATGTATCTATGACACAAGTTAGTTCACTTCACAATCCTGTACAGTATATATACAAGATGCACAGACGCAACTATGTAAAGAAATCCAATGAGATAAGCATTTTGAGTTTAATTTCAACACTAATTATTAATTACTACTAATTACAGCAATTATATTGAGTGCCGCAACTTGCGGTGGTGGTGCTGTGGTAGCGTTGTCGTCTCACAGATAGACATTGCCCGTTCGATTCTCAGTTAGAGCTTCTTCTGTGTGGCGACATGTGTGAATGGGCATTCCTTCATTGAAGGTTGTGCGTTAGGCCTGGCAAGCCAGCACATAAAAATCTACTGCCAATCATTAGCAGACCGGAGTTCCGCTGTGGCGACCCCTAACCGGGAAAGCCGAAAGACACAACAACAAATATTGAGTGCCGCAACTCCACTTATGTAGCATTATTGCTATTTTAGACTTAGTATATTCTGGGTATCTGAACTAAATTCAAAAATTGATATATCATAGGTTGTATTTTAACTTTGCCAAATAATATAGACTTTTCCAAAGAAATACAGAACATAACATTCCATAAACAAATCTGGAACAGGTATTGTTTTAATTTCTAAATGTTTTGATTGGAACATTAATTAGAAGTCTGTTCCATTATAGAATAATCAGAATATAACCTCAGACTAGTTTGCACACGGCCTTCACAATCTTACAAATTTCAGCTTCCTTGCAATGGATTGTTGCGATGACTGCTATGAATGGTAGTAACAATGTAGACCTCCTTCTCTTAGCAATACTTCCTGTAACTCTTCCCATAGTTAACATAATGGGGGCAAATGCACTTTTCATGACTAAAAACGTAAGTTTTCATCTGTACTAGTTTAATCTTTTCATCAGTGCATTCAAGCTGTGCCCACAAAGCTCATGACATCATTCTAGTCAACGCATTTCTAATCTGTTTAGGCTCCACAGTGCAGGGCCCCATGTTGCACCCTAGGCTGCCCCACTACCAAGTTCACCACTTCTGTTAAGGATGTGTAGTTTCCAAGCAAGATTCAAATCAGTAACTGCAATGTGTGTACATTAATGTGTGAAGAATTATGTGTGGTGAATGCCAGTACACAAGTGAGGGTGTGCACATGTGTTTGTTTACAGGAAAGAAAGTGCCTAGAGATACACATGCTGATGAATTCCTGTACTTCATCTGCAGCAAAAACAGTGCTCATGTACTTCTTTCTATTGGTACAAATGTTCAGTATTTACACAGATGAAGACTGGATTATGTTGCCTGTCAGCGCAAAATCATTAACTAATAAGCATGAGTATATTAGGAATATGAAGAAGTGTTTTTAGTTAGCAGTGTCAGTGAAACAAAAGTTAGCACACTCACCTTTGTTGCAGAAGACCGTGGGTTCTATTCTCACACCAGGTAGATGGATTGCTGACACTGCAGTGCAGCATAAAGGGGTGCTGTGCTTATGAGTGTGTAGTCCTTTGCTTGAGACATTATACCAAGTCCCCATCTGCCTGAGTTGGTGGTAGCTCAGGGGGATGTAAAAGATCCCACAACATCTATCAAAATGAATAGAGAAAATTCCCTGATGCCCTGGTGAAATTTCACTTAGTAGTACAAATACAACTTTGGTTCTCCCCTGAAAAGAGCCTACTAGTACAAATACAGCTTTGGGTGTCCTCTGAAAAGGGCCTACTAGCCTAGTAGGGCTAAATAAATAAAGTGGTCTTAGCAGTACAGTAGCAATACAAACTTTTAAATTCCCCTTAAAGTTTTCTTCTTCTCTGACATGTCAATCCACCGTACAGACCTTTACATGATTATTTGTTTCTTTTTGTATATTTGATTTGTGTTTTGCTACTTTATTTCATTTCTTTTTAACTCATACCACTCCTCCCCCAGCACATATAAAAACTTTTTTTAAGGAAAGAAGAGACACTATTTTACCTTTTTTATTTAGTGGTCAATCAGAAAAAAATCATCCGCCAATAAATTATACCTCTGTTTAGAATCTATAAACCTGATTTTAAGACCTTAGGTCATTTTATTTCTCAAATAGGGTGAAAATCAGTGAGTACAGAGTACTACTAACTACATTTCGATTACAGCTCACATCCTACATATTTATTAGAATGTTAACTACCTGCTTGCCCTTCTGATAGTGCAGCAAAATTTAATTTGAACCCCATCCTCTGTTCACCAAAAGGACAACTTCATGCTCACATATTTTTCAACTGTCCCTGATATTGCCTCGGTTTTGCCCAGTCTCTCATATATTTTTTAAACATCTTTATTAAACTTGTATTTTAAAGTATCGTAGGTATATATATAGAGTAACAGAAAATAGAAAAGAAAACAAGCCATACTAACATTTACTTTATTTTCAAGCAATATACATGTTAACAATTTTCTTTCACGCCAACATTACATAAATTGCTCAATTTCTGCCTTACCTTAAATTTTACTCCTCAACCAGAACACTATTCTGCATGTATTGTTCCTACAAATTCCATTTATAACTATGTAAAGATCCTACTTTCAGCTGTTTAATCCTTTACAATATTCGGTACTTAAATTACAGTTGGTTTAGATGTTGAATTCCATTTTCCAATAACTACTTTTTTGTAGCAAATTTAGTTAAGCCTTACTATGTCTGAATATTTCTGATGCTATATCCAAGCTCAAAGGAATCATTTTCGTAGTTATAACCATTTGATTTCCCTGACATTTCTTGCAAAGTATTCTGTATAGAATTTTTAAAATATGCAAACTCTTTACATTTTCAGAACACATGTTTCAAATTACTGCTCTCTTTCCCCTCACATCTTCAGCATTTGCTATCCAACTGAGGAAAACGTTCTCTAAAGTCTGCTACTGGTATAAAATATCTATGGAAACACTTACAAGCAAAAATCTTAAACCTTCTGGACTTTGGTGTAGATTTGGGATCTGTCCAGATGTCCTTGCATTGTTCCTTTGTGTTTTGTATTCCCTTTCTCTTTTCCCAATATTTTCTAACCTCCTCCAATTGATTCTTATGGATTATTGTTATTATGCAATCTTAGCTATATTTTGTATTTTTCATTTTAAAGTAGTTGTGTTGTTATATCACAAAAATGGTACTTTTCTTGATGTGGCATATTTTGATTAATTAACTGGGTCATAAGTTAGTTTTGAAGTCTATTTGTTTTTATAGTATAGTTCTACATGTATTTCAAAAAATAAAAATAAAGTTCTATCACTCACCTATGAAAAGCCTGAGTGAAGCCTAGAAACCTTTGTTAAGATAGCATTCGTTTCAAGCTGTTTATTTATAATATGTTGAATGATGGAAATATCTTGCAAAAACAAGATTTAACTGAAGTGAATTAAATTCAGTTGTTATATGGGTAAGTGAATTGAACTTTTTTTTACCCTTTTACAACAAGGAACACAAAAGCATGGGTAAATGCAACTCGTATACGGCAATTTAGTGTATCAAATCAACAAGCACACTTTTGGGAGGTGGGATAAAATAAAGTATGTGGAGAAAAAACACACAGACATTGGGAGAATGTGTGTAACTCCACACATAGTATAAGATACATCCTACATTGCTCTATTACACTGCAGTCACTAAGAAACAGAGGCAAACCACTTTCCTGCTAAGTAATAACAAAGGGCAAATTACAATTCCAGGGATAAAAATTAAAAGGGGGATAATCCCAGGTGATTCATTGACACCATTGCTGTTTCATCTTGCCCTTAACCCATTAAACTGATTAGGTTATGGTTACATTTTATCTCACTGAAATCAGCTTTGTTTAAATACATCTCTTCTACTTTTTGTGGATGACTTAAAATTGAATAGTTTATTGGATGAGGAGCTGAAAGCAGAAATACAAATGGTTAAGACTTTCTCAGATGATATGACATCTGATCTTGATCATCGTCATCATCATCTTCTTTTGGCTGTTCCCGTTAGGGGTCGCCACAGAGGATCACCTGTTTCCATTTATTCCTGTCCTCTGCATCTTGCTCTGTCACACCAACCACCTGCATGTCCTCTCTCACCACCATCCATAAACCTTATCTTAGGCCTTCCTCTTTTCCTGTTACCTGGTAGCTTCATCCTTAGCATCTTTTTCCCAATATACTCAGCATCCCTCCTCAGCACATGTCCAAACCAATGTAATCTTGCCTCTCTGGCTTTGTCTCCAAACCTTCCAACCTGGGCTGACCCTCTAATATACTTATTCCTAATCCTGTCCACCCTCGTCACACCCAGTGCAAATCTTAACATCTTTAACTCTGCCACATCCAGCTCAAACTCCTGCCTTTTGTCAGTGCCACTGTCTCCAACCCATATAACATAGCTGGTCTCACTACCCTCTTGTAGACCTTCCCTTTCACTCTTACAGGTACTCGTCTGTCACAAATCACTCCTGACACTCTTCTCCACCCACTCCATCCTGCCTGTACTCTCTTCTTCACCTCTCTTCCACACTCACCGTTACTCTGAACTATTGACCCCAAGTATTTAAACTCATCCACCTTCGCCAGCTCTACTCCTTGCATCCTCACCATTCCTCTATCCTTCCTCTCATCCACGCACATATATTCTGTCTTAGCCCTGCTGATCTTCATTCCTCTTCTCTCTAGAGCATATCTCCATCTCTCCAGGGTCAATGACATCTGATCTTGATAAATGTGCAAAAGCAATGTTTAAAGAAGGAAAGTTTCAACACGGGAAAGGAGCTTGATCAGGAATGAGTGTATAAATACTTGGGAATAGATGAAGTGTTAGTAATAAAACATGAACAAATGAGAATAAAGCCCAGTAAGGAATAATTTTAATATTGAAAACTGCCTTGACATCTTGGAGTTAAGTCCAAGCTATAAATCAATTTACTGTTCTTGTTATAACTTACAACTTTGGTATGATTGACAGGCCCGCAAAAAAGTATTGAATTAAATGAGGGCTAAAACAAGAAAAATGCTTCATGCTTATGAGATATAGGAAAAACTGTATATTATAAGATTATATATTCCTTTCCTTGAAGTAGGTATAGGCCTCCTGAAAACCGACTACTTGCATAGATCTGCAATTGAGGGACTGCATACATATCTGCTGAACTCATCATATCCAAATATGGTGAAAGTTTTAAAACATGAGGAGAAATAAGTCTAAAATGACATATTTACTTAGTTTAGCATACGCATTTTATAATAAAGTGGGAAAAGAATTCAAACCAGTAGTAAAGAAAAAACAGACAGCAATTGAAAGTACCAAAAAACAATACACAAGAAAGAAAGGAAGAATATAAGGAAAAGGATTGGATGAGAAGGAAAGAACATTAAAAAGTCCACAAAAACAATGGTATGTATAGAAATTTCCCAGAATAGCCTCATGCTGACCAAGATTTGATGCAGGCATTGTTAGAGTGTTGATCTGAACCATACCTCTCAACTGTACAGATTTTCACAGAATGTCCGGATTTTTGCCTCATATTTTTGGTCTGCTTCTCATAAAATTGTGTTTTTTCTGGCAAATCATTGGCAAATTATGGAGGGTTGAAGTCAGAAAATAAAGACAGATGTTTGAGTTTCAGACTTCATACCCTTCAGAAAATTCATGCTAATGTAAAACCTGTCATTCTATCAACTTTCTAAGTTTGTAAGAGCAATATTTAAAAAATGTCCCTATTTTTGGGCCTTTGTCCCCCCATTTTTATGGCTTTGTCCAGATTTCTTGCTCTAAGAGGCTGAGAGGTATGTCTGAAACCAAAAGATGAAAGACTGATAACAATGTCCCAGAATAGTGGACAAAGTACAGGTTGGTTTATAAAGTCCATTGAACATGTAGAAGAAACATACAAACATAGGTCCTGTAAAACAGAACTGCAAACAGTCTCACATCTCGTTGCTGGCATGATACACTCATGGCAGATGGTCTGTATACTGAAAGGCATATCGATGTCGCAAGACTGTTGCACTGGAAATTGTGCAAACACTACAAACAAAGTAGTTGGAAATGAGCTACAAAGCATTATACAGAATGATGAAGTTTATATCACATGGGATTAACCATTGTTCATAAGATTTAACCAACTAACCATTGTTCATAAGATCCTCAACCAGCCCAACAACACTCCTATACTCTCAAACCTCATTACCCCATATAAAAATCTTAATTCCTTACGCTCAGCTAACAAACCTCTACTTAATATTAATAAGTCTAATAACATGGCAGGAAACTCTCTTTTTTCTTACACAACTGGGAAATACTGGAATCTTCTACCTAGTGATCTTACATCACTTCCTTCCCTACCTCATTTCAAACAAAAACTCAAAATACACCTTAGAACACACTGGTTGTGCCCTTGCACTAACCCTGACTAACATATAACTTCAGTGACTAAGTTTCTCCTAACTCCTCCTCAATTATAATTTAATGCTCTTTCTGCAAACTTTAGAAAAATATCAAACCCACTTTAGTGATGTTCTACCTCACATGGATATCTCATTCAACATGTCATCAATACTCTTATACAACCATTCTCATGAAATTGTAAACCTTAAGTTTAATCTACCTCACGTGAATATGTTATTCCATATTATTGTAAATATTTGTCTAGTAATAAACTGTAAAATGCTTGTATCTATTGCTATGTTAACTTGATTGTAACCTGACAAACACTTTTTGTATTTGCAACTTCATACATTTTGTTATAATGTATCTGTCTTTGGAGCTTTTCTCCCCGGGCCTCTACTGAAAATGGACATATATCCAGTTAGACTAGCCCGGTCAACAAATGTAAAATAAAATAAATAAAATAAATAAAATAAATAACCATTAACAATGTTTCAAAAATAAATCCAAGAAAACCAGATATAGTAACTCAAGAAGAAAAGACAAAAGTAGCATTGATCATTGAAATTATTACATCCAGTGATTATCATTTCTTAAGTACAGAAAGACACAGAGTCATAAAATAATAGGATTTGCAAGCAGAAATGAGAGAAATGTTGAAGAAAGATACCCACTTCCAAGAGTGGGAACAACAGGACTAGTAAAAAGAATTTACAACTGTACTTAAATATGCTAACAGTTACTGCGGTGGTGGTGCTGCGGTAGCGTTGTCACCTCACAGTTATACGTTGCCCGTTCGATTCTCAGATAGAGCGTCTTCTATGTAGCGACATGCGTGAATGGGCGTTCCTTCATTGAAGGTTGTGCGTTAGGCCCGGCAAGCCAGTACGTAAAAATCTACTGCCAATCATTAGCGGACCAGAGTTCTGCTGTGGCGACCCCTAACCAGGAAAAGCCGAAAGACACAAACAAACTTAAATATGCTAACAAATTTCCAACTGTCAATGACAATACACGTAACCCTATATGAATTGTAGAAGGAGACAATTCTGGGCACATTGTGTTTGCTGAATAGAGCACTCTTGGCTAACATCAAAAACTGAAACAATGCTAATTTCCTGAACTCTAATCTAATCATAGCCTGACTTAAGAATGGGATCCATTCCCATCTTAATATTAGAAACACAAAATACCTGGAGAAAGTAAACCGATAGTGACCAAAAGTCAGGAATGATCCCTGGAGCTATGAGGCATAAATCTTACCAGTAGGCCCCATTGTTGCTCAGACTGAAGGAGGAGCACATATTTAATGTATATTTGGTTCACTCTGGAGGCAGATGTTATTTGGCCATAGTTCTGTTTGGACTTCCCTTCATAGATTTGTTATTGGTTTGTCAGGGGAATTTGTAAGATACTCAATGCACAGGCACAAATCCACGCCATCACTTTTTCCCTAGGGGACATATATTTGGTAAAAATTGGGTTATCTTGGCTAGGCTTGTAATGGCCATTAAGCCATTAGCCTAGTAATCTCCTATGAACCTATGGATGCTTCCTCAGTAGATCAGAAGTGCTTCATGAGTTCACTAACTCTGTTGTTGCAAATATCCTTCAATAAACTTGTTGACCCCCCTGACTCCATACATCCTACTGAGGCCCATAACTTAATTTCATATGCTTGAGCCTATATACTATTAATCATGCAAGGCTCTCTATACTCCATTAGTCTTGTGGGGTAGGGTCTCAAAACCCTAAAACAATGTGTTATTACCTCTGAAGAACTTATAAAAGACACAAAGTAAATTTGGTTTTAAACTCGGGGAGGGTAGTAACCACTGATTATATGGTGCCTGTTGTGTGGTAGAGATTCTACCTTTCTGGATAAAATGCCTGAAGGTCAAGAAGCACTAATATCTTCCTACGTCCTTGTGTTTTGTATTCTGATTCCCATTGCAACATTAAAGGGCTCCTATGAATTCATTGCCTCACCTTTCATTTTATATGAGTCTGGAGTATGATTAGGAAAAGCTAAGGATCATGGCCTCTTTTTCTTTCCATTTTTCTGTTATTCTGCTATTGGAGTGGTCAATTTCCTCAGAGGTATTGAACCCCTGCCTTCCCCAGGTATTCACCACCACCATTCCAAGTAAGAATATTTAGTTAATCATGTCTCTACCTGCAGTCCTGCAGCTTTTAAGAGATGTGCATTTATTCTCAATTTTCCTCTCTCACTCCAACTATATTGTGCAGGAGTTTCTAGAAGCATGTAAACTTATGTTCAAAGCCCAGGCCTAGGATACTAAAGCACAGGCCTTCCTCTGTTTGTTGAATTTTACCTCTGGAGTCCTGCATTACAGAAGAACTTGCTTCTGACAACCAGAGTACTATGGCAGCAAGGTATAACACTGACATTATACCCAGTACTCTTCTGTGCCATGTGACAAGGTGTAACACTGACATTGTGCCCAGTATTCTTCTGTGCCATGTAACAATGTGCATCACTGACATTGCGCCTATTACTCTTCTCTGCCATGTGACAAGGTGAAACAGTGACACTGTGCCCAGTACTCTTCTGTGCCATGTGACAAGGTGTAACACTGACATTGTGCCCAATACTCTTCTGTGCCATGTGACAAGGTGTAACACTGACATTGTGCCCAGTAATCTACTGTGCCATGTGACAAGGTGTAATACTGACATTGTGCCTAGTACTCTTCTCTGCCATGTGACAAGGTGAAACAGTGACACTGTGCCCAGTACTCTTCTGTGCCATGTGACAAGGTGTAACACTGACATTGTGCCCAGTACTCTTCTGTGCCATGTGACAAGGTGTAACAGTGACACTGTGCCCAGTACTCTTCTGTGCCATGTGACAAGGTGTAACACTGACATTGTGCCCAGTACTCTTCTGTGCCATGTGACAATTCTTTGTCCAACATCATTTAATAAATTTAAAAAATCATTTAATAAATTACTGCCAGGCATATCTCTCAACTGTCCAGATTTTTGTCGAATGTTCAGATTTTTTTCCTCATAAAATCTGTGTTATTTTGGAAAATTAGGATTAAAGTCACTTAATGACAACATACAAAAGTATGATAATTCAAATCCTGTTATTTTTGCAACTTTCTTAGTTAATACAAGCAGTATTTAAAATATGTGCCTATTTATGGGCGTTTATCCCCCTATTATTTTACACTTTGGACAGATTTCTTGGGTAGAGAGGTTAAGGGGTATACTGCCAGGACATTTACCAATGGTAAAACACTGACATTTTGTATACCTGTGGTGCATCTTTTATTTATTTATATAGACTGCTGGGAAAACTTAGCAGATTTGTTATGACTTCCATGCACTTAATCCACATATTTTAGTAGTTCAGTGAGTGTTAGCATTATGAAAGTATTAATAAATGATAAGCTTCAAAGTAGTATAGGATGTACAATATCCGTGTCTGTGTTACATGCTGTTGGTATAGGATATACAATATCCGTGTCTGTGTTATATGCTGTTGGTATAGGATATACAATATCCGTGTCTGTGTTATATGCTGTTGGTATAGGCTATACAATATCCGTGTCTGTGTTATATGCTGTTGGTATAGGATATACAATATCCATGTCTGTGTTATATGCTGTTGGTATAGGATATACAATATCCGTGTCTGTGTTATATGCTGTTGGTATAGGATATACAATATCCGTGTCTGTGTTATATGCTGTTGGTATAGGCTATACAATATCCTTGTCTGTGTTACATGCTGTTGGTATAGGCTATACAATATCCATGTCTGTGTTATATGCTGTTGGTATAGGATATATAATATCCATGTCTGTGTTATATGCTGTTGGTATAGGCTATACAATATCCGTGTCTGTGTTATATGCTGTTGGTATAGGCTATACAATATCCATGTCTGTGTTATATGCTGTTGGTATAGGCTATACAATATCCGTGTCTGTGTTATATGCTGTTGGTATAGGCTATACAATATCCGTGTCTGTGTTATATGCTGTTGGTATAGGCTATACAATATCCGTCTCTGTGTTATATGCTGTTGGTACCTCACTGCATTTCCATCATATGAAAATGTTAGCATTAGAGTAATACTTCATTATTGGGTTGATACATCAGATTTCTTTTTTGTTTGTTTTTTTTCATTCTGGTTGCTTGTTTTGAATATTACTTCAGCTGCTATAGTTTAGTGTTTGGCTTTGACATGAAAGTTCAGCCTTCAGCTTTGTTTCCTTACTAGTTATTTGTTCTTAGCATAATTTGAGCTACTTTGTTCTGATTCGGACATCAGTAATATCTTATCATCATTTCGTTTTGGCCAGGGACTGGATTACTGAGTTATGTCTGCACCCAACAGTGAATTCTATAGGGAATAATCTTGAATCATTCATAAACAAGTGTTAAAATGCATTAATAAGTTTGATTTGCTACCACAATAACAACTTGGCTTCACCTCTAATAGAAGCATTATAACAGCCATTTGAACATCATCCAATATTATTATGAATGCAACTATCAATAGACTTCCAATTAGTGGTCCCTTTATAGAAGTAACCAAAACACTTCATATTGTTTACCATTCACTACTAATACCCTCCCTTTCCAGTCTTGATTGTGGGTCTGATGCTATAAACTCCTTTGCAAGCTTTTTGAGAGAGATAATACTAAAGGTAAAACTGTGGTTTTCTACATCATCCTTATCGCACATCCTCAGGGACATTCTTCATGTGTTAGAATTTGGTCTCCCACTTTTTTACTATCTATAGCAACTCACTCCATTTCAAGCTACCAGACTTCTTGCTTACCTTTTACACTGATAATGTACAGATGCAGTGTATTCAATCTGACTCCTTTATCCTCTGTTAAGATTCTTGTATCCTCTAGGATAATTACATGCATGCAGTGGCGGCTGGTGACTTCAAATCAAAGAGGGGTTGCAGGAGACAGATGAATGGGTGAGGCCAATGGGAAGGGGTGTGGCCAACTAGAAAGGGGCAGAGCTATGCTCAAAACCACAAAAACTGGGACTTTAATTAAATACACTGCCCTGGGTGCCAAGCCCATCATTATGAGAGTCCAATCAAGACAAAATGAAGTATAGAAGAAAAAAAAATATTTCAATGCATTGGCTCCATAACAGCTTACTTAATATCTAGATGGAAACAAAAAGGTTGTGAGGCAAAAAAATAAATTATTTTTTAAATACATTACTGGAATTCCAGTCAAAATCAAGTACAAAAAAACAAGCAGCACTAAACTCAAACCATTTCTCCTTGCACTGCAGTTCTAATTGTAATTTATATTCAGCTTTATAAAAGTACCAAGTAACATGTTGAAAGTAGCAATCTCTGTGATACCCCCACTTGTAAAAATGTTTCTTATCCAAAAAGACCTGATACCTGACAGTTATCTACTTGTTTCATGGGGAAAACATGATCAAAGTAAAAAATGAACAGCAAACAAGAAACAAGCTCAAGATAAATTCCTTAAAGGATTACTGCACAGGTTATGGACCACACATGACAGACTGGCATTCTGTTTAGTTTATGGGTAAAGCCTGCAAAGATGACTGCAAGTCTCCAACAAATGTAATAAGCTTCTGAAAATACTGTAATCCTATCCTTTATTACAAAAAACTGTCATATGCCTTTCAATACACAAGGCTTATATGCTATCTAGTTATGTAAATATTCTCTGCATGGCAACAATAAAAGGCTTTCAATGTTGGTAATTCTTTAACAGTATGCTTATTAAAGCTTACTTGCATCTTATAATCTCAAACAAGCTTACCTGATGGTCATTAAAGCATTGCTAGTTAAACACAGAGCAACAGGCACTGCAACAACATGCATTTTCTGAATAATAAGAAGAATAAATTAACAGTATAAAAATATGACAGAAAACCAGAACATTCTGCAAAATCAAGGACAGATGGAAAGCCACTGTAGTACTTGTGTCTACCTTGGATGGGGGGATTCTCTACACATTTATACTGCATAACTGCTCCTTGCCTTGCTTGGGCACATCCAGAGTCACTACATTGGGGAGTGGGCTGCAACAAGTATGTCACAATTTGAAATGTCTCTGGCTGAAGTTGATGGCCCTGACACATTTATCATACCTCTCAACCTCAGAGCAAAAAATATGGACAAAGCCATAAAAAGAAGTGGGACAAAGGCCCAAAAATAAGGACAATGGTTTAATATTGCTCTTACAAACTTAGAAATATAATAGAATAGTAGGTATTGCATTAGAATGAATTTTCTGAAGAGCATGAAATCTGAAATTCAAATATCTGTCACTATTTTCTAAATTCAATATTTAATGATTTGCCACTAATTTGCCAGAAAACCACAACTGCATGAAAAACAGACCAAACATGTGATGCAAAAATATAAAATAGCCACACAATACAGCTGGGAACCTGTCAAAGAAGGGACATGTTTTTAATATCAGTACTGTTAAGTTGAGCAGCTGACAAAATAAGAGAATATACATGTATTTCTGAAATAAAAGTAATCTATAACTCTGATCATTACAATTATTTATTAATTGTAAACCCTCCACGTTTTCTTCCAAAATTACCCTTTTGCAAAGGGATTATTAGGGGAGAGTAACATTTTGAGCCAAAACCGGTGACAGTTGAGAGGTTTGGATATACCTAATTCTATAAAGCAATTTATTTGCACATGCCTCTCAACCTCTTAATGTAGGAAATTTGGACAAGGCCAAATATATTGGGGGAACATACAAACAATACTAAAACTTGCTCTTGTATCAACTTAGACACTTGATAGAATAACATGTCTTACTTTAGCACACATTTTTCTGAAGGGTATGAAGTCTGAAACTCAATATCTCTCATTATTTAGTGACTTCATTCCTAAATGATTTGCCAGAAAACCACAAATTTTATGAGGAACAAACCAAAATAGGAAGCAAAGATCTATTCATTCTACAAGAATCTGGACAGTTGAGAAGTATAATTCAACTGGGGCTGTCTGAGTTTGCCACCCTTCCCCCCCACAAAATTATGGTTGAATGGGGCTTCCCCCTGCAGCCATTCCAGTGTCCCATTACTTGGCTATTTTGCCCCATTTATGATAAACACTAATGTGCATACTGCTTTACCTCCACAATATTTGGATTTCATTTAAAAGTTTTATTTTACATTTTACAGCACAAACACTAACAGACATCTGCTAAACAAAGCAATGCAGTCTCACAATGAAAATAGACTTAGCATTAAAACTTCTCTGCCCTTGAAACTCACATTCATTGAAACAGCATTGAAACCCACATTCATAGAAAATACATCTGGCCAGTGGCAGATAAAGATTAACTTTGGGCTGTTTTCAAATCATAAGCCCCTTGTACATGAAATATACATGTGTTCTTTGATACACCTTCCTGGTTGTATTAAATTATATTCCTTGTATAATACAGTGCAGTTGCTGGAGGGTGTATTAAATTTATTGTTTTGAACATTTTTCCAGCAAACAAACAAAATGCATGCACCAATAATGACAAAACTGCCCAATTCAGAACATTTCCATAATAAAAGTCTATTCAAACTTCTACAATCCACCAGTATAAATGAATATGCACAATCTCTGCAGAAGTAAAAGTAATTTAATTCCACATTAAAGAGATCTGTAAATAATGAAGAGGTTGCTGCTAGCAAACAACTTTATATTTCATTGTTTCATCTACAAATAATGTTTGTAGCCCTTGAGGAATAAATTGCCTATGTTATATTTAAAAATTATATTTAACCAAATAAATCCACCACACTGGGTCACTTTTCTGATCCAGGAACATCATCTAGTTGAGCATCTTTCTTAAAGTCACACAGTAGGCAAATCTAGGTGGAAAGAATCCAACCCTTTACTTCTGAATAGTAGCAGTAGTTCAAGTCCTTTGCCTTAACTCTCTGCATTTACTGTGGAAAGCTACATGAGAATATAGAGTACACAATAGGTCAAACAGGTATAAATCAATGACCCTACTGTCCCCCATGATCCCTTTCTTCATGTGGAAGACTGCCTCTGCATATTAATGCTGTCTGTCCATTTTGGACACAGAACTGGAATCGCTCCTAAAATGTTATGCCATCATGTAAAACAATGAAATGCATCAAGAATGGGTGAATGAACGTAGACAAACCAAGGGAGATGTAAAACGAGGTTAACATAGCCACACGTCATCTACCAGAAGCATTTAAAATTGCCAGATAACCGACAGTCCTAAAGTATCCAAATTAAATTTGGCAGCCATACCTGCTATGCCAGTTACCTGAACTGTGACAAAATCAGTCACATATGCAATATTAGCTTTCTCAGTATAGAATGTTGCATTTGGGAATACAAGTCTTTCCTAAATATTGCCAATAGCAGTTTTCTGTTTCACAGCATACTTAAAGATTTTGCTTCTATATATTGAGTTTTCAGTCTTTATATTTTGTACTTTCAATATTAATTTGAGTAAAACATTGAATATTAAATCTATGTAGATAATCAAGGCACTGCCATACTTCCATACTTCTTGTAAATAAACTAAGGCTTCCTCAATACTCTGGACAATATTCATGCAGAAACACACACACACACACACACACACACACACACCCTACCTGAGCCAAGCAAAGTCCATATAAAAGCAGCAAACTACATCGTCCCTGCTCCACGTTGTTAAATCCATTCCTGCAGTAGGCAAGCCCTTCCCACGAGAGCACCATGAGGCTTGTCCTATTCTTCCAGCGAAAACACCAGCCTGCCTGCGGACATTGCATTCCAATCCCCTTCCAGTCTATGCAGTTCTAACTGCATAGACTGCTGGGGAAATTTGGACTTGCATGTTGTCTTCGTAATCCAGACTGCTGGTGGAGACAGTCTAGATTCTGTGCGCATGCTCCAGACTGGTTCGCCAGCTGTCCGAATATTGGGAAATGCTGCAAGTGCGCATGCGCGATGTTCTAGGACTCGCGGTTACTTTTATTTTATTATTTTCTTTTTGTTATTTTCTTTTATTTTCTCGTTTATTTATTTTTCTTGTTTTACAGCTGGGGGGGGGGGCTGCAGTCCTGCAGTCCAATAGCACGAGCTGCCCCTGCATGCATGTCAAGTAGCATACGCCATTCCAATACACCTAACCTTCTTTTAACATTTTTTTATATACTATTAATGTTTATTGATAAGACTCTCAAGTTCTTCCAGATATATTATACTTTTATCTTACCCCTTATCTTATCTTTCTTTTTATTTTCTTTCAAAATCACACTTTTATATTTTCTTTTCCTATCTTTCATTCTTCTCAATATTGAATTTCTTTTAGCTCTTACTATTTTCCATTTACTACCTTCCTCTTCACTTGTTTCCAGTACTAATTCCGCACCTTCATTATTCTCATTTTCTTTATACTTTGTTTTTAGTTTCTTCTTGTATGATATTTTGTTGTTCATGTTCATGCTTATCATTTTCTGCTACATCATGTACGTTCCTCTGTCTGCTCTTTTTGCTGAACATGTAGTTGTTCATCACAATTAACTGAGTCATGTCCCACTTTCCCACATTTATTTATTTATTATTTATTTATTTTACATTTGTTGACCGGGATTGTCTGACTGAGCTGAAAAGCCCTTCTTCAGCAGAGGCCCGGGGAGAAAAGCTTCAACATATTATTAAATTTTCATTATAAATTAGCATTAAGCAGCAATGTTACAGGATTATTACATGGCATTATGTAGCAATGCAATGTTATACAGTGTCAGTAATCAGGAGTATAGCATAACTATTTCAAGATGTATAAAAAGAAATATGTCATTAAGATGAATATACTTTTTAGTGTAAGTGGTTACAAAAACCCAGTTTTATCATAATGCAGTTGCATGAAGGCAAGACAATTGCAATAGAATGTTTCTCTGAGGCGATTTGCTTAATAGATTTTAGAAGACAGTAGAAAGAGTAGTCAAGGAAGATTAGAGAGAGCTAGTGAGAAGAGTGAGTTAAGGGCAGAAAGTAGATTAAGGTATGAGAAGCAGGGGGTGTTTAGTTTTTACACATCAATTTACTTTTCTTTGCTTCATGTCCCATTTTATCACAAACAAAACATCCTCTCATCACAATTACTTATTACATGATCAGTCTTTCCACAAAAAAACAAGTTTTTGGCTGTCCCTTATATCTTGCATAATCTCTATTTCCTTTAACAGTTATACTTGGAATATGTACAATATTATCTTTTTCCATCTTCAAAATAATCCCACAATCTCAACTCTAAGCCTCTATCATCATACATTTTTAAAGTGTCCATCCCTTCTTTGCATGCAGTTTTCAAACAGTATTTCAATGCGTCATTATCCACCTCCATTTCAAACTGCACATTAATTCTCTTTTTAGTTTTTCTGTTAAAACTCTGAACCATATACAAATTCCACTGGCTACAGTCTTTTTTTTTCAAACCTCTCTAAGAAATTTTCCATATGTTGCCCAGTCTCAAATACAATGTCACAAAAAGTCTCTCTATTAAGGTGAATAAAGGCTTTTACCTCATTAGGTGATATTCCAGGTCTATATTAGTAAGTCGAATGCTTACCTTATCGAATCCATAAATGAAGACCCATCCTTAACATCAAACGTCCAGAAGAGCAAAATCAGAAACGTCGAATCATCATGGTTGGCCTTCTGCGGCATAGCTCCATAAGGTAAGTGTGCGATAGTTACGGACCTTAGCGTTAGGGTGTGGGTTAAGGCAAGTGCATAGATGGTAATGTATGTTAGATTTAGTGTAGGGTTTTGTTTAGTGTATATGTGTGGATTATTTAGTTTGTTTGGGTTTAGCTTATTAAGGTAAGTGTGCGATAGTTACGCATACTTGGTGGTATATGTAAGATTTAGTGTAGGGTTAGAAGTAGGGTATAGTTTAGGGTTAGAAGTAGGGTTTTGGTTAATGTATGTATGTGGTTTATTTAGTTTGTTTGTGTAGGTAGTATGCAGCGGACAGTACAAGTATGACAGTTCGATGTTTTGAATTTCGCTGTTTAGGGCATTCAGTGTTTATGTGGTTCGATGAGGATGGGTCGACATTTAGGGATTCGATAAGGTAAGTGTTCATGTTTTTAATATAGACCCGATATTCCCAAGGCTGCAATAACTGTGTCCCCTACCTTATGAGTTATTTTTCTTCCTCACTGCTGAGATGTACAACAAACTTCTTCTTCATGACTTCTCTTCCTCCTCTCTCTCTTGTTTGTCTCTTGCCTTCTGTCAGTGTTGCTGCATAAGATTTTTTACCTTGTGTAGTTTTTTCACTTCCTCCTCCTGGATTCTATCCATAATGTTTCCCCAAGATGCCACCACTTCACTTTCTGCTTCACTCTGCATATTCTTCTCCTTAAGATAATCATCTTGCAACCCTCCTGGCTGGAGGGTTGTGACAACACACTCTAATGTTTACTCAAAAAGGTTATGCTGAAATAGATCCTCCATAAATTCTACACATCCTTCCAGCTTCTTCAATAGCTCTTTGAAAGGCTCAACTGCCTTTTCTAATACTGCTGACCCTCTTGCAAGTGCTTCCTTAACTTCCAACTCTTTCTCCGACATGAAAGATGCCTCCGCTGACCGACTACCAGTATTCAGTTCAGCAACATCTCCTTCTTGGACCTCCATGCCTACTCTCACCAGCTTCCTGCTTCTCTGGCCTGCCTTCTCCCCTGAAATGGAAGGCAGGAAGGCAGTAAGTGCAGCTGTAAACAGCGTCCCTGTATGTGTCCTCTCCAAATTTCTCCAAGTAATTTAAATACCACCTCAGGTATCTCTTTAAAAGAGGCCGCTAGCCTAGAGGGACTAATGTGGCCAACAAAAGATAAGTAAATACATTGTAACAATTCTATCATATGAGCAGCTGAAATGCTTACCTTGTGAATATGGTAATTATTGTAATATGTTATTAAATGTTAATGATATACTAGCATGGGTCCTGACTTTAAAACTGGTGACCAGTCCAATTACCTGGTTAACAAACTGAAATAAATAAAACTGATCTGTCAGTCCATAATCACGCTCATCTCATCAGATTATTTTCAAGCTCTTATACAACAACATGGGATAAGTGCCAAAACTGATTAGTAATGAAAAGCTATGGCTAATCCACTTGGTAGTTAGCATACAGGATGAAAGCTGTGAGCTGCCAAAAAAGTGCTTCCTATGCTCTGGGTATAGGGTTTGAGTCCCCCCATCTTCATTTGCCTCCTGTGAGACTCTGTGCAATTAACTTAACCTGACAGTGCTTTCAGGTTGAGCCTGAAAAGGGGTGACTGTGTCCATTTGGTCTACCTGGTTAACAAATAGATAAATTAATATAATCCCATCAAAAACAATGTTTTGCCCTGTTCAGAGGCTACAGCAGGTACCATTGGAATGGGTTTCAATTCATCATGAGTGATGACTGAAACTTCTGCATTAATTAAATATTTGGGGGAATTGGCTTGTTCTTTTTGTTTTACCTGTACCAACCTAGTTCATCAAAAAAGCAAAGGCTGGGATTACCAACCTGTGTGATATTAATAAAAGGTAAGGTTGTTATGCAAAATGCCACAGAGCTAATCAGATATATATTAGGCATGGAATTGCACAGGACCCTATAATTAAAAAGAGGCATAGTGATAATGTGAGAAGCAATGCTTGTTGTATAGCTGGAGCAGCACTACATTTGGACATGTGACTGATTTGGTGGACATCAGAACAGAGGTAGGCTTTTGTGGCGTGGTGGACATCAGAACAGAGGTAGTCTAGTTTGAATGAGCACACTCATATATGCAATGTAGCATAACGTAGCTGCATAACACAGTCATCTGGCACAAGAAAGGCAGCACAGCAGTCAAAATACCACTGTGGGCATGCAGAATGAATTGTCAACTCTGTCCATCATATAAATATGGAGGAAATGTGGGAAGAAAGGAAAACAGAAAAGGGAAGAAGCACAAACAGAAGGAAACACACAAAGGTAACCATAAGGTAGGAAAGGTGGAAGGGAAGGATTATTTTTTTCTTTTCAGAAAAAGAACTCATTTTGTAAGATTTATAAAAGAAAGGAAATGGGAGGTAGTGAGGGACGGCTATGGATGGCACACAGGGAGAAGAGCAGGTAGCACTGTGGTACTGTAGGTGGACACATGCAGTATGCGTAATTGTACTGGGCACATGCTTTGTGTTACCATGGTGTGCAAAGCCAGCACCAGCACATTTGGGAAGCTCTTTGCTTAATGGCAACTATAAGCAGGGTGTGTCCCTGAGTAGCTACCTTAGAATAGCCACGGAACCTTATCAGCATGATATAAAGCACTGGTGCCATTTTGTGCAACACCATTCATTACCTCACAACTCCATGGTTTTTACAACAGTAAAGAAGACCATTAATGATAACTGCTGCATTGTTGATGACAATAATTCACTCAACTAGATCTTACCATCGAGACCCAGCTTCACTGTCAAAAGAAACAGGAATATCCAGGACTTCACAGAGATCAACACAGACTCATCATCAAGCAACTTACTGCCAGGGACATTTGCCTGTGGACTCCCACACTGTAATTTCTGCAAATTCATGAGCGGAAAAAAATGGGTTCCCCTGTCTTCATTTTCTATGATGCTTTGTGGCTCTATCCTCCAATAAAGATAAGAAGATGAAGAAGAACTTGCATCTGCATCTTGTTTTTATTTTAATTTATTTTGGCTTTGCTTTTATTCACATTTTTTCAACTTGCCTTTGCTTTGATTTACAACTTGCTTGATTTTTTTATTTACTGAGTGCAATTTATTCAAGGGTCCAGGAATTATCTGTCAGTCTCTACAGGCGGTATATTTTTTAAGGGATTCAGTTTTTATGCAGCACTAACTTCTAGAGGATTCCCTCCTCAGACTTAATTTCAGTTTGTTTAGGGACAGCCACTGAGGATCCTACTGACAAAAGGAATGTCTCCTACTAACTCACTAGCAGGTTTATTGCCTCTTCTTATCACGTTTGTAATCCACTCAGCTCATCCAGAGGATAAACAGGCACTTCTAGAGATACAGCAGTACTGCTGGGTCAGACCTTTGTTTTTAGGTTTAATTTACCTCATAACTCTGGAATAGAGGAATTCTAGTAAACATTCTGTAGACTTGAAGCTTCATAGGATTAAGGAAAGAGTCCTGCCTGGTAAAATACCTCAACAAGAACAATAAATCCTCTGGTGGATATTATTCATAGTGAGGCAAATGTGCCCATGACCCACGACACTGGCATGTCACTGCACTATTTGTCTGTGTCTGTGGTGTGTGTGTGTGTGTGTGTGTGTGTGTGTGTGTGTGTGTGTGTGTGTGTGTGTGTGTGTGTGTGTGTGTGTGTGTGTGTGTGTGTGTGTGTGTGTGTGTGTGTGTGTGTGTGTGTGTCTGTGTGTGTGTGTGTCTGTGTGTGTGTGTGTATGGGGGAAAGCATAAACCTTCTAAAAATTCAAAAAACAAAAAAACAAACTGGTGAAAAAACCACCCTTGCAGGTCCAGCGCCTTTAAACTCCTGGATTCAGATAGATGTGTGCAAAGTTCTTTATAATCTACAGGTTATGTTGTAAACAAGAACACCAATAAACGAAAAAAACAAATTGAAATTTTATGCAATTCAATTTTTTTTTTCGTTTATTGGCGTTCTTGTTTACAACATAACCTGTGGATTATAAAGAACTTTGCACACATCTATCTGAATCCAGGAGTGTAAAGGCGCTGAACCTGCAAGGGTGTTTTTTTTCACTAGCTTGTATGGGGGAAGGGGTAGGAAACAATTTGCAATGGAAACGTTGTGACATACATATGCACTAACTGATATGTTCTGCCCACAGGCATACATGTACTGGCATGACTAATGATGGAACCAACACCTGAAAAAGCTGATTACCTGGAATGAAGTGCTACTGTAGACCCCCCACAATATGGCATGCACTTCCATAGCAAAGGTGTCACAGACAATCATTATTCAAACCAGATATGTCAGCAACTGGTTCAAGATGTGAATTTTGAGGGTGCTCATAACAGGTCTCTACCATGAGAGTTACAGATATGATACTCTTCACAAGAAAAGGCCCAGGATGGTGTGACAGATAGGGCCCCCACAGAGGGTGAACCACGAATACTAAATTGGCTCATTCAGGTTGAAGAGCATTACTTGCTGGCCAGGGGGATCAACCCCTCATACCACCCATGTGTCAATAGTGAAGGCATCAAGTTAGTAATATCCATTACAACCAAGTTCGCAATATCCATCACAGAACAGCATAGTATAGTGTAGCACACACCACTGTATATTTGTAGAGAAGGACTGAACAAGTTCTACCTGCATAAGCGTCCTTCCAGGTACCTGTGGTCTGAAACTGTAACAACGTGCACAACAGAACAAGGTGTATCTGTCAATGTATGCTGAGCTATATTTTAATATGTTGTAATACACATGCCAAAGTTTGATAATATGGGCATATGTATGTGGACAGACAGTGATTGCATATATATTCCTGCTTTTATACGTTCTAGTTTTGCAAAAATGCCCTTACTACACCTTTGTGAAACACCTTTTAGTGCTCTTATTCTCTAGTCTTGTAGTAGGTCAACAAAAATTAGCTACCACAGAACAGCATTGGGAAGCTACAACAAATTTAACAGCCGTAATTTACTTTGCACTGTCATATTTCTTTTTTAGAGTGTGACAGCATTAAGTATGTTACAGCTTTTACAGCTGATGGTGGCAGGATGCAAGTGTCATAGTCAAACTGGTACTGTGCAATGTGTGTTACACTGTTTTGTGGTGTTTTGAACCAGTTTTCTTGTATTTGTTATCTATCCTGGACTTTATCCATTGCAGCTCCTGTATTATTTTTTAATTATTTTTTAATACTCTAGTCTTGTATTAAATCATAAAAAATAGCTACAACAGAATATTACTGGGAAGCTAAAACAGATTAAAAAGCTGTAATTTACTTTGAGATGCATCATATCTGCTTTAGTGTCTGGTGACATGAAGTATATTACAGCTTTTAAAGCTGATTATGGCAACACGCAGGTGGCATGGTCAAATGATACACTAGTACTCTGCAATGATCTCTGTTTCCCACTGAGAAAAGTAGTTTGGGGTAGTGCCACCTCAGATCATTCTATTAATGCTGACAATGCTGTCTGTGAACTGTGTTACTGATTTTAAAACTGGAAAACACTCCACTCTCCTACATTTTTTTCTCTTTATCCTATAGTAGACTGGGAGAATTAAATTTCATGTATAACAAATAATAATAAAAGTGTTTTTTAGCTTTGAAAGCTGTAAATCACTTAGCACTCCCTTACATGTTGTTGTCTCTCTGTAACTAGTAGTGCATGAAGCAGGTGAAAGTTCACTGTACTATAAAAAAATATAGTCAGTTTTCTGTGATCCTAACCAAGCATGAGCTTCCATTCACTCTGTTCTCAAAACAGATTTCTTAGCATGTGCTTCCCAAACACATAACAACTTGGTTATGATCAGAGATGCAGTCATAAACTTGCACTGTATTCATTAATGGCTGTATATCAGTGTACTGTAGTGGGACTCATTTAAGGCTTTCTTGCCTTTGTTATTTAAATCTTGCTCTGCAAACACTGGGCAGTGGTTGAAACAGGTCCCAATGAATCAGTTTATCATCCGTTACCAAACATAAATAAATAAATATCAGTGGATAAGTCAATGGTGATGATGATTATCTTGTCCTCTATATTCTGTCCATTTCAACATTTCCAGCCCGGTGTAATGGGAACTAGACAGTACCTGTCCCCGCATGTTTTACTTGTAGTAAGAATGTCTGCTAAGCATGCTGTATTCTGTTATTGTTTTTCAGACAGAAGAGTCTAATTTGCTGCACTGTTTTATGCAGTTAGTCTTTGTGAACTCAGTTCTGTCACTCATATTATTGGGGGAAGCTATTATAATTATTATTGTGATTACCATTGTTGTCATAATACATGGATCACCCTGCTTACTGTTACAAATTAGTAGGTAATGTTCTTGACATTTTTCTGACATAACATGCTTGTTGTAGCAAGATTCTTGCATAAGAATCAAAATCAGTTATATACCCATTGTTGTAGCAAGGTTCTTGCATAAAAATCAAAAGCCATTATATACCCATTGTTGTAGCAAGGTTCTTGCATAAGAATCAAAATCAGTTATATGCCCATTATTGTAGCTAGGTTCTTGCATAAGAATCAAAAGCAGTTATATACCCATTGTTGTAGCAAGGTTCTTGCATAAGAATCAAAAGCAGTTATATACCCATTGTTGTAGCAAGGTTCTTGCATAAGAATCTTTTTGCCATAAAACTACAAACCTTATGCAGGACACATCAAAATTTTAATGATAATTATGAACGTTTAAGGGATGTACACTTTATACATATACAGAATGCTTCATTGGGTGCAGATACACATTATCTCAGCTTTGATGTTTTCTTCATGTTATTTCTCCCCATCTGCCTGCTAACTGCTGAGTTTTGAACCTATTTATTCCTTTGGGGTGAGGAATCTTTCTTCAGATCACCCAGAGTGGGAGTCATCTGGAGGGATCATTATTCAGGTAACCTTTTTGGAAGTTTTTCTTCTTTGCGGGATCTACCCCCTTCACTTGGGTGGTGATGTCTGCACCTACATTACTGTATGGAATACCACTGTCCTTCTAATAACATGTATTCTGACTCAGCGTGTGGCAATCATGGACTGCAGTTACTGGCTTAGGTAGCCATGCTCACGTCCTCACCTGAAACAGTTCCAGCCCATTAACTCTGTACCCATCTACCAAAAGGACTAATTTCCAGGAGCAGCCAGGACCCCACTCCTTCCCTCACCTGCCGCACCTACAAGCTCCCAAGCTGCTAATGAAACCTGTATTGCCTGGGTCATACTCATAGCTTTATCTGTCTGCACCACCAGTGGGTACATTATTTCACCTTCCCATTCATACAGTAAGGCTGTAATTTCTAAAAAAAACACTACTTGTATGTCTGACATGCAATAAAATAAGACACTGACTGTAAAGAAATCCCACATTACAGGGCTACTCCCAGTGGAACAGATATGTTTAATTAAGTTTGTAACTAAAACAATGCTACTTTCAAATTTACCTCTGCCTGTTCAGGCAGCTTTTAAATGTACTGGAGTTGCACGCACACATCTCCAGCAGAATTATAAATAAATAAACTGACAGGAATGACTTATTAATTAAACTCCAAGTACCATGAAGAATTATGATCACAAAATTCTGCTCTTGAGATAATTTTTTTTAACTTATTTTCTGTTGTTGACCTGACTGTTATCTTCTGTACTATTATTAAGATAATTGTTATTGTTATTGTTATGAATATTATTACGTTTACTATGCAACTCATATACATTTGAAGGAGGGCATGAAGCAACCTTTCTAATGCTTACCTCATAATATTTGATGTAGAGTTTTGACTACCAAAGTGTAACACTATGACACATAGCCTGCCTGTGATTTGCCTTGTATTACATACAACTGTTACTTACTGAGTTTGCTTTGCTATTTCATCTCTGTTGCTTTAGCATATTAGGCAGGATACTGTCCTCTTACCATAGGTATGGCTGAAGATTTTCTGAGCATTGATGCATCTTCTACTATCTTTTTGTGAAAACAAAACACTAATGCAGAACATATGAAAAATAATTACCAGTGAAAGGAAAATACGCATGGAGCAACAAGCATGAAACAAACAAACAAAAAGTAATATTGCTTAGGCAGGAATTATTTTTCCACACAGTTTTTTTTCTGTAAAACAAGCACCTACTAAAGCAGACATAATTTCACTGCAACAAAGACTGTGGGTATGAATGTGGCTAGATAGCAACCTTGGCTGAGTGAAAGCCATTCATCTAATCTAATAGCCCATGGAGGGGGAAGGAAAATAAAAATGGACAAACTGTCATCTCTTAGCACTTCCTATAATAACCCACCCCTACTGTAGTTTGTGGAATCTGACCTGCAGTATGCTAACAAGGCTGTCTGAAAACCCTACCTCTGGCTGAACATGTGACTTACACAATACTAAAATGTAAACAAAGTCCTCTAAACAAGTAACTGATTTTTATAAATCCTATAGTGTCCCTTTAAAGCCTGTTGACTTGTACTGAATATAGTGCTCTGATCTGATGCAATCATTTTCCTATTCAGTACAGTTTTTATGGGTCTATATTATATCATTGAATGCTTAAAACAGTGAACGCTGATTGATCGACCTAATTTAAGCGAAAGCTTACAATCTCGAACTGTCAGATCAGCGATTTTTTTCCCAGGGAAAAAAATCGCTGATCCAAAACACATACACACAACACAAGCACACCAAACAGAAATCCACACATATACACCTAAAATCTGATACCTAACTCTACACTAAACTATGCACACACCACTAACTACCCACTTACCTTAACCCAAACCCTAACCCTAAGGTTTGTCACTATCTCACACTCACCTCACCTGCTCCCTAACCCTAACTCACTTAAATCCGCCCTAACCCTCATGTCCACTCAATCGCACACACACCTAACCCGAGCCCTAACCCTAACTCACCTAAATCACCCTAACACTCACATCCACACAATCGCACACTTACCTGAATCCGACCGGTAACTTTCCACCATAACACTGAAAATACCGAAGCAAAAATTTGAGTTTCTGCTGCTTCGATATTTTGCAGTTTTGCGAAAATAAGTTCGATTAATCAGCATTCGCTTTTTTAAGCGTTCGAGGATATCATATAGACCCATTTTTATACATTCATACATATTACAATTACTCTGTCTTCTTTCCTTTTGCTTAATTACTATTTGCTGTTCAACATATAGTTAATATCTCCTCTTGCAGCTCAGACATTTCTTTTATGCCATCCTATTGAGAGCCTTCTTCTGCTTCAGTTCCTGTTTATATTTCTTGGTTCCTTTTTGACTCTCTCCTTCCTAGTATCTCTGCATCAGCCTTTCCAGCCCTCATCACTGCACTTTTATTATGGCTTCAAGCTCCACTAGTTATTTTTGCCTTTCTAGCTGTTACAATCACTGTACCCTTGCCCTTCAAAATCTCTCTTACTCTGTTTGCCTGATTTATGAGTATCTCCTATTATCCTCTCATGTCTTTTAGCTCCAATTTCTGAGATCCTGCTTTGTTTACTCTGCAATGTAGGGGATTATTTTCCATACAATTCTGCTCTTTGGTTAAGGTCACTTTACCCATACTGAAACTCACTCACCCAGTATTAAGCAGGTTATGTAATCCATACCACTAAAAATCACTTCTCTACCTCATTCTAGCCCCCTCATGCCTTCTTTGCTTAACTCCCATGAATCACTAGGCATTCCTTCCTATGCCATTTTCTCACTATTTTAGTGTCTCCTCTCAGAACTGCTGACTGTGCTTCCTCCTTCATTCGCTGCCATCACCAAGGCCCCTGCTCTAAGCAGCCAAGTGCTCCAGATTAAGCTGAACGCTCCACATTCAACCATAAGCAAACCCACTGTTCAGCTGTTCCACATTGAACAGCTTTGACTCCACTACACGGCTTTTGTCTGGTTTGTAGACCACAATTACTGCCAATCAGAGCCACAGCATACAAACCAATCAAATAGCTACTCCGTTGTTCTGCATTGAACTGCATTGGCTGTGCTACACAGTTTTTGATTGGTTCGTATTCTGCAATTACAGCCAATCACCATTGCAGTATAAGAACCAATCAAATAAATGTTACTGAGAATGGGAGCCAATGAGAGCTCCCCAATACATGACCATTCATGTAGGAATGGTTGTGGAAAACCCTGTCTGAAGAGAGGGAGAAAACAATAAAATAGAAGCAAGACAATACCAAAGTAAATAACTGGAATACCAGCAGTTAATAGGAACCCTTTTAACTGCTGGCATGAAATTTATTTACTTTGATACTGCTTTTCTTATATATTATTTTTTCCCCTCTCTATAAACGGATACCTGTCAACCCCCTAGAGTAGGAAATGTGGACAAAGCCAACAGCCAAGCATAATGTGGTGATAAAGCCACAAAAATAGGGAAAATTTCTAGATATTGCTCTTATAAACTTACCAAGTTGCCTGAATAACAGGTTTTGTGTTACCGTACATGATCTGAAGGATATGATGTCTGAAACTCACATTTCTGTCATTACCTTATCATTTCATTCCTCTGTGATTTGCCAGAAAACTATATATTTTATGAGGAGCAGACCAAAAATATGAAACAAAAATGTGGGCATTCTGCAAAATTCTGGGCAGTCGAGAGGTATGACAAGGGTGAATGTGTGTATGTGTGTTTGTGTGTGTGTGTGTGTGTGTGTGTGTGTGTGTGTGTGTGTGTGTGTGTGTGTGTGTGTGTGTGTGTGTGTGTGTATTTTGGTTGAAAGGCCATGACCACGGTCAAGGTATGCTTTTCGTGCATTTCAAAATTAGGGTGTTCCACATTTTGACTGTTTGTCACACATTGCTATGGTCTGTGTTCCACATTGGCATTTTAGCAGGTTGAGACCTATGTCCCTGCTCAGTACATATTTTTTTTTAATCATTGAATGAGTCTTAGTCCTGAAATAAAGGGTCCATTTCTTGAGTTTGTATAACTCATCCCCCTCCACTGGAGGCAATTCAGCAATTGGTTCATCAAGTTGGGAACCTGTCAGTAGCAGAAACATGCTTAGCAAAATGAACAAGATCTTTGTTTTTTCATTAACAAGTCTCAACATCACAGGTGGACACATCAGTTCCTCAGGTTTACTACAAGTACTTGCTTAGTAGTAGCTCACGATACACCTGCTCACTGCCACTTGCTCAAAAGCAAATTTTCTAACTTCCACTAGCCCAATCACCTGTTTCTGCATCGCTGTCCTAACACCCAATCCTATAAATTACAAAGCCCTACCAGAACCTAAACCATAAACATAAAATTCTCACCCAGTTACCAATCTGCCTTCTCGGTCCCTTACCCTAAACCTCTGCTCCCCTAACCCTAAACCCCGATTGCTCCCTACACCTAAAACTCCAATTTCCTTCCTTAATCTTAGATTCCTAAATCCCTCCCTAACTATAATACTTCTTTCCTGCACCCTAAACTTAAAACTCCACCCCTCTCCATAATCCTAAATTTCCTGACTGCTCTCCAAACCTAAAATGTCTTTCCTAGTCCCTAACCTTAAAACTCCCTTCCCCCCAAACCCTAACCCCTGCCCCCACTCCTTAATCCTAAAACCGCTCCCAAATCCTAACCCTTCACACTCCCTCCTGATGGCTGCTTGCCTGAACTCATATTTGAGTTTGAGTGGGAGCAGTAGCCTAGCAGCTCTACAAGGTGCTCGAGTCTCTGGCTTTGACACGGTGGTTTTCAAGTGCTTGTGACTTGAGTGCCAGTAGTGAACCTCAGCTCCCTCACTCTGCTGTGCTACTAACTTAGTCAAAAATTAGGTAACCTTGGTGATAATGATGGCTGATCTGTAAAACTGGATCACATAGTAAAAGCAATTGTCTCATAAACCTGGTTAAAATCAGGTGCCCTTGTTTTCCTTGGATCAACAAATGGTGCTAGCATTTTCAGATAGACTAATTTATCACTAAATGTGAGGAAGATCCCTGCTACTCACACTTCATGCCAGACAAGCTTCTCTGACAAACTCTTTCACTGAGGTGAATAGCCACAGTCCTAACCTGCTAAGTACTTATCAGCCAATACCCTCAGACTTTATCTTGGTGTGCTATTCCCTGCTACAACTTTCCCTTGACTGCCACTCTGACAAAACTGCTTAAATACATCAACCTTTATAGTACAGAAAATAACTTTGTTTTTGAAGTACAATCATGCTGTTCTTAATTATGTAGTTAGAAGCAGGGTGAAAGGTATAGAAATATTATTAATCTACCCAAAGCCTTAATTAACTATTTTTCATATACAGTGCATTATACTTATACTTATATAGCTGTTCTACCTGCAGATTATCTTTTTATTTTCTTGTCACCTAGAAAATTATTAATTATTTAACTTAAAACACGTGCTGTTCTGCATGAGGAGGAAGTGCTACTTTCCAGCGAGATGGGGGTGGGGATGGGTGGTTGCTGGGGTGTCCATCTTTAGATGTTATACAGAGTCAGAGTATTTTTCTTTCTTTTTTTGTTGTGTGGAGTCTTTTTAGTGCCTTAGAAGGAGGTCCTAGTTGCTTTAGTCTTTATAAAAATCATCTTTATACCTGAACTGTGCATCTTTCTACATGTCCAGCTAAACAACCATCTTACCACACCCATTAACTCTTCATTCCTATCTGGGATGCGTATAACTGATACTGTGATAATCTATGTGTAGATGGTCTCCTTAGCTCAAAGGTTTGCAAGTATGCTATATCATAATCCCCCAGATCTGTATGCTGAGTTTGACATGACAAATTACATATTATCACTGTATCACACGGAACACACTTCTCAGGTACATGCTACAATAACTTAAGTATTTCATTTTAGGTAGAATGCACACAGTAATAGAAGGGGATTTTCCCCCTGTCTCCTTACTTGTGGAATAGCTCAGGGTTTTGTATTGTTTACACTGTTGCTCATTATAGTCTGCCTGTCATTATGGCTCTGTTAATTAGAGCTCTCATTCTTCCAGATGAAGGCTATACTTGCACATTAATGCCAAATTTGCATTAGTTACAACAGAGGCCAGTATACATATACCCTATACATGATGCTGGCAATATAAAAAAAACATAGTCAGTGTGCAGTACAGATCCCTTATATGGTTTCTGTGGAATAACTCAAATCTGCAACTCATATAGCATGTGCATGCATGCATGCTTGAGGACTAATCATGCATGTGACCGTGAGTGCGTGCGCGTGTGCACATGTATGTGTGTGTGTGTGTGTGTGTGTGTGTGTGTGTGTGTGTGCATGTTGTTATACATGTGTGCAAGTATAAAAGGCTATTATAGCTGTGGTCTTTTCAAACTCCAGAAACATAAGCATACTGGCATCAAAATCACAGCTGTTATAGTATCTATGAATATATTCCATTCATTTTGGATTTACTGTTCTAAAATTATAGTCAATGGGTAAGCAATGCACGAGAAAAAGTTGCATCTTTTTGTATCTTGAATGTGAATAGTGGTTTCAAGGGCCTGACTTGCAATGCCCTTACTTTTTTCACTTCTTGACATTTGATTGGTAGTAACTGTTTCACGGTGCATGACATGAACTGAGGGGAAGACTGTGGAATTAGACATGTTTGCCTGAAATCAGTCATGCATCACTCTTATTTCAGAATCTTGGATCAAAGCAACATGATAGATTTATCTGCCCTGTACTGTTTTTCTTTCTATAATTTGAACCATGTTCACTGCAAAATATTTTTCTCTTTAGAAGGGTTCCATCAGCACTGAATAAGGCTCAGTGCTTCTCATGGTTTGATTCCATAATGTATCAGAAGAATTTCACATATAATCAAATCCGCTGAGATTACAGAAGAGAGGACATAGCATGTTGCTACACTAAGTACCAAAAGGGAATATAATTGCCAAATATGCATCTGTTTCCATGCTCTCTTCAAGTGCATTCTGAATTCTACATCAAGGTATTATGGCAACTAAGGTCAATCATATTTCAAACTATATCTGCTACATTTCAAAATGACAGACTGAAAGGATCTAGAAAGCTGACTAGATTATAAATGTGTTTTTGTTAGTGCAGGCTTCAGATCAGAGCAACCGTAACTTATAATATGCTGCACAACACTACTGCCAAATGAGGAGGGGCACCAACGCTGTTTATTTTTCATTAAAATGCTAAGTTATAATACATGGAAAGCAATGCAAACATTTTCGCAATACTAGATAAAATAAAAATAACGTGATGCCATCATAACATTTTCAGCGATCATGTTGCCGGTTAACATTCCTTAAATACTTTGCGGTCTTTGATGATTAATAAAATGCCTTGCAACAATGGAGTCTGAAATAACTGCATAATTCAATAAAATCCATTAAATGGCTGTTGAATTATGATTAGACAAATTAATGTTTCATAAAGATTCGAACAAGAGTAACAAAAATCAATTTGCTCTTATTCCTGCAATTTTCCTGCCACCTAGCATATTTAAAGCTGCTTCTCCACTTTACTGAAAAAAGAACAAATGCCTCTTTTTTATCCTGCTTTACCTCTCTCTATCTTCTAAGGCCTATCACTTGAATTCTGCTAACAAATGAATACTTTTTTGTGTACCTTCTGGTATTCCCCCAAACCTAGTCATGTGCAAGCCTCTTGGAGCAATGCAGGAAGACAAATGATAATGAAATAATACTCTCAGAATAATTAGACTCTTAATAAATTATTTATGTATTCTGAGAAAATAAAGCCATCCTGATAGATAGACCCATGTTAAGATTACCTGGATTTGTTCAAATGGAACTTCGAAGCTGAAGGATTCATTATAGTACGGGTTCAGAGTGTTCTTCTTAATCGTAGTTTTCTTTTTCTTTAGCCTCTTGCCATTTTGCATCAGATGAATTTTAACATAAGGATCTAAGAAGGAAAGGACATATTATAAGTAAAATTAACATAAAAGCAGATGTTTTTCTACCAGTATTCAATCATCCTTTATACACAGTCAAACAATAATCACATATTATTTATTTATTTAGTTGCAGTATGAGCATTGTGAACCATCTAGGTGTTAACAAATAAGATATCTTATGTCTAAAGGATGGTTTAAATAGTTAAAAGAAAAAAATCTTGATTTTGTGTTATACTTCTCCACAGATTATACCAATGTATGTGACCTGCCAATGATTCAGCCTTTACATATATGCAACATTTAACATTTTGCTTTCGGTTTCCTAGCTGACTGTGCCAATATCGACTGATTATCTGGCATATTTATGATCTTTTCACTCTGGGCAAGAGAAGCATTCTACGTCAGTTTATTTTTTTAATAACTATATAACCACCAGGGAAAGCTGTTTCTTTTCATGGGTACCTTATGATCTTTGGCATGATTAACTGACTTGCTCAAAGTCACCAAGCATACAAGTGAAGACTAAGGGAACCAGTTCCACGTGTTCTGGGTATAGCATGTTAGCACTATCACAACATATATACTCTCTGGTATACTGCTAACCAAGCAGTCTCTTTATTTATATAACACAAGGTTCAGCCACATCTTGACATTAAGATCTATGGTGAAGAAGACTAAGTGGGCATAATAAAACACAGCGTGTGTGTGTGTGTGTGTGTGTGTGTGTGTGTGTGTGTGTGTGTGTGTGTGTGTGTGTGTGTGTGTGTGTGCATGTTGTGTGTTGTGTGTGCATGTGCGTGTGTGTGTTTGTGTGTGTGTGTGTGTGTGTGTGTGTGTGTGTGTGCATGTTGTGTGTTTTGTGTGTGTATGTGTATGTGTGTTGTGTGTGCATGTGTGCATGTTGTATGTTGTGTGTGCATGTGTGTGTGTTTTGTGTGTGTGTGTGTGTCTGTGTGTCTGTGTGCATGTTGTGTGTTGTGTGTGCGCATGCATGTGTGTTGTATGCTGTGTGTGTGCATGTGCATGTGTGTGTGTGTGTGTGTGTGTGTGTGTGTGTGTGTGTGTGTGCGTGTTGTGTGCTGTGTGTGCATGTGTGCGAGTTGTATGTTGTGTGTGTGCATATGTGTGTGTGTGTGTGTGTGTGTGTGTGTGTGCGCGCATGTTGTGTGTTGTATGTGTGCATGTTGTATGTGTGTGTGTGCATGTGTGTGTTGTGTGTGTGTGTGTGCGTGCGTGCGCGTGTTGTGTGTTGTGTGTACACATGTGTGCGTGTTGTATGTTGTGTGTGTGCATGTGTGCGTGCTGCATGTTGTGTGTGTGCATGTGTGTGTGTGTGTGTGTGTGTGCGTGTGTGTGTGCATGTGTGTGTGTGTTTTGTGTGTGTGTGTGTGTGTGTGTGTACATGTTGTGTGTTGTGTGTGCACGTGTGCGTGTTGTATGTTGTGTGTGTGCGCGCGTGTTGTGTGTACCAATATGTGCGTTGTATGTTGTGTGTGTGTTGTGTGTGTGCGTGTGTGAGGGTGTGTGTGCATGGGGAATGGGTGACAGCTTCCATTTTCAGTGCTGAAGCAGCAGAGCAACATCCTAGAGACTGAGATAATAAATACTTGCTTTCTTTGTCTAAGGATCTGTACTTACCTAAAAATATTTTTAGTGTGTTGCTTATAACCTTTCTTAGGAATAGGATTTTAGACTTTGTTGTCTTCTACATGTTCCATTTTAAGTTCACAGCCTACATATGCTGCATCCCAAGCCCATACCTGATTGGCTTCTTTGATCCACACTTATTTTAAGCCAGAGACTAACACATTTCAATAGTTTACTGCATAATGCAGTGTTTCACATATTTATTCCCAACATTGTTCCCATTTGTGTGCAGTTTATCTACTGGCATGCATGATGTTGCTCTCTTTCTGATAATACCAAGATGGTATCACTGATGCAGAGCAATTAGGGGAAAAAAGAAACCCCTTTGCTACTGATATTCCCTTGGCTAACTTATGATTGTGAACTGCTACACATACACAGTTCATACTTACTTGCTATATTTTCTGCTCCCAATGTGGCTTTACAATCTGCACCAATCATGACATAGCAGAAGGGGGAAATCATTATATTATGAATAGCTGTATGGAATGTTCCTGCATGCTTTTCAACCCTTTCCACTAATATCCAGGGTACTCATGAAGATTCAGAAGGAATTCCCCAAGATCACGGTATAGTCAGTTAAAAAGAAACAAAAGTCTCCTATTACTGTACCACTAAACTGTTAGTTCCACTAGAAAACAAAGCTTGAAAGAACTAGCAACAAAATGTTGTAAATATAAAATAGAATATTTTTCATCAAGACCGCTATGATTTATAAAGAGCTCACACATCAGGGATCAACATGATTGGGTTGTATTTCAGTGCTGGTAGTAACTCTTAAGGCATGGAGAAAGTCTAAGCATCAGTGTAATTGACTTCACATTTTGGATTTTCTTGTTGTTACGGGGTATCCTTTTTCTTGCAGTGAAAGGGAATGGCTTGCAGAAGCTTTCATTTTTAACAGAAAACAGACTCTGTATAGTTTATGATACATACTCCTCAATATATACTAAAACACTAATAACTAAAATTCAAAGATCTCTAGCTAAAGTTATCAAAATATCAGAAAAAAAATATGAAAAAAAACTATTTACTAAAGTCACAGAAAACAATAAAACGTTCTTCAACTACGTCACTGAAATGATGAGCAAAGAATTATGAATCTGAAACAATGATTAAAGGCAGTTCAAAAGTTTCTGACCTTGAATATATGCCCGGTACACATTCTGAAGTAATTATCAGTTATAAGATAGGTAAAAAAGAGAGAAACAATGCTAGAACTTGGGGGTTATATGTACCATTAGCCTTGAGTAAAATCAAGAATAATAGCTGCTTAGAGCCAATAATATTACATGGGCTTTACAATGCAAACATAAATAACAAAATAAATATGCAAACAACACAGAGAAGCTTTTTTATAATACTTTTTAACAGACTACTAAAATATGTGTATATAGTATAAATGTGGTGACATAAATATTCAGTGGATGGGAAGTCAAGGCCTTCAATGGGAATGCCTAGCAAATTTTATGAGGAGGAAATTGGTATCAAGAAAGCCACATATCATTTTTTCAACACTTGGGGTGATGATTTAACATTTAACATAGTGTTGGACTGATACACTGAATGGAATGAACTATTGTTGGCCACATGTGCAGTTTGTATGGTCAGACACCATATGGAGGCAGTGTTGACATTTATACATTGAACCTATCTTCAGCAGAGAACATGCACAGGATCTTGAATGGATTCATGAAAAAGTTAATGATTCAATGTGGTGAAATAGTGATACTATACCTCAGGTTAAACATAAGACACTTAACATGTGTAGGTGTGGCAGGGTTTTTGGATGAATTAAGAACAGGCGTGGCTGATATAGTTCAGGGATATAACTTGGAAAACAGAATGAACTACCTTTTTGACATGTCTGTTGCAAGAGATGGTTTTAGATGCAAAAAAGAAGAAAAGAAGGTATAACTTGGAGGACGCATGACTGATTCTTTCTGTTTTACAATTTGTGTTCAAAGAAGAGAGTACTAGGATAAGCAATGATCTAACGGGTCCTAATCACGCAATCATACTAGATGCACGTATTAGGACATCAGATCTATTAGTGTGTCCTGATGCTGTTATGGTGGCTTGACGCTTGAGTGTTGAGTATTTACTAGTTTGTCATGATGATAATGTAATGGAATGGAATGTAGTTCAGGCACTAGCATATCTAGTCAACTGGTTCTGTGTATGTAGTTGTTGACTTCCAGGCTTGTCCTTGCATGTGTATGACTCTAATTTGATTTGCATCCTGCTTTTGTTTAATTTGCTTAGTAAACACATGGCTGCAACCATTAAAAAAAAAACTAATTTAGTGTAGAGGACTAAAGCTCTGACTTCTTAATGAACTTATTCCTATACCCAGAGTACAGAGTTCAAATCTTTCCCCCTTTGTTTGTCTACTGTGTGACCTTAAGCAAGTCAATTAACCAGACAGTACTTTTTTCATATTTATCTGGCTTTATTTGCATCACATTAACACCTTGCCATTAATAATCTTGTGCAGACTAATCATTACATTCCTCTTAAAATTTCAACAATCATTGTTTAGAGTAGCAGGCATATACTTATCATTGTTTAAGGTCAAGTCTTATTCTCCATGACAAAACATTTATCAAAGCATTTATAAAGTCTTTTATGAGAGTGACACTCTATCCTATAATTTCCCACTTTAATTTCCTCATTAACTCATTCTTTGCTTGAGGGTTCTAGGCGCTAGATTTTCTTCTGTTGTCATATATTTCTCAAGTCACTTTTTTCATTTTCCACTTCACTCATAATGACTCCATCTTCCTCTTATACTTTACATGTAATTGAAGTAAATTGATCAAGGATGATACACTCCCAATATATATGCACCTAGGTTCCTCATTTTGCCTTTTTACAGCTTCTGCAATCGGGATTTACATTCCCGGTTATCTTCTGTAACTTACTTGGTTTATAAAAAAGCATAAATTGGTACTTACACAAAAAAATCTGTATTTTCCAGCTTTGATAGCTATTCTTGGGATTCATATTACTTTATTCTATAGCACTACTATAATCTGGTATTCAAGGTTTCTTTCCATCTCATCCGTGCTTTATTTGATATCCTTTCTTTTATCAGTATTAATGCCTTCATCCCTTGGAATATTAATTTCCCTTGTACCTTTTGGTCTTATCTAGTTTTCAGAATCCATTGTATTAGAGGGGGCAATTGTCCTGCTCTATTCTAATCCAACTTGTTGGTTCCCTTATTAGTCCTTCATATTCTTTTCACTTATAGTGAGGAATCCTATGCTTTTGTCTTGCCTGTTCCCATTGTAATATCCTCTTGGATGTTACTAACCTATACAATATTTAGGTTTTAAATGTTGTGACCTCCAGTACCATCCACTATTTCTTGTCCTTTTCTAATTCTTCTGACCCTATGGGGATTAAAGCATAGTTCCATCCAAGTTCTTCTACTCTGAATATGCTAGCCATTGCTTTTTTCAGGCTTTTCATCAGTGATGATTTAAAATCACGTTTACCCACTCTCCAAAATAAATTAAATAAGTCCTTATGCATTTCTGGGTCGCTCTCTGTTAGCTTATCCTTCCATCTGGCTTTATAACTCTTATCTTGGAATCTGATAAAAAAGGATAGACTGGACGATTTACTGTATTTTCACAAATCTGGAATTGCTAATCCTCCTAATTCTTTAGGAAGTAGAAAGAATTCTCATGTTACTCACAGATTTTGTTCCTACTTTTTGTCAATCTTCAGTTGTTGTATATTCTCAAAATATATCCAAATAACTTGTGATTTATCCATATTTCTTTATAACTTAAGACCTGGCCATATTCTTCTAGTCACTGCTGTAGTTTAGGAAGGTCTGTATGGGGCCATGTAAGGGTCAACAGGATATCATCTGCAAATACTTAGTCTTCCCCATTTGTACTCCTCCATGTCAGAACACCTTATAATTTTTGCTAATGGCTCCAAGTTGAGTGCAAAAAGAAGGGGGGATCAGGGGACAGTCTTGTTATGTTCCTCTTGTAATAGGGAAAGTTCTGGATAGACTAGCTCTTGCCTTAATTGATGCCTGTGAGTTTTTATATATAGATTACAGCACTATGATCAGGTCCTCTAGAAAAGCCATTTGTCTCATTACTTGAAATAAAAAGTTCCATTCAACCCTGTCAAATGCTTTACTGCATCTAGGGCAATATTCATTATTGAGTTTTTATGTATATTAGCACCTTGCAAAATTAATAGGATGTATATCAGGTTATCTGTTGTTCTTAATTTTATTTTTGACATGGCCATAAATACTTTATAATCATGATTTAAAACTGAGATTGGCCTATATAATACTGGATGCAAGAGATTCTTAACCTGTTTATAAACAGGGGTAATTATGACTTGTTTCCATGATGGGGGGGGGGGGGCTGCTTTAACCATAGATTCTGATTGAATAAAATCTTCCAGACTTTAACTATTTTATTCCCTAGGAGTTTTCATACCTCTTTTGGTAACCCCGTCGTATCCTGGTGATTTTCCTAGTGCCTGTTTTTGTATTGTTTCATTAATTTCCTCTTATGTTATATATTTTCATAGTTCCCCTATTTCATTATCCATTAGTTTTGGGAGATTAGCCCTAGAAATTAATCCTTGCACCTCCTCTGTATTTATCTTGTCACTGTTGTCTGGTATACTCCTTCTCCTGTGGCCTTATCCTCCAACTGGTAAATTGTCCTTTCTTGTCTTGTTGAAGCAATTTCACAGTGAGCACTTTCATTGATCTTGTCTTGTTACAAAAACAAATTTGTAGCATGGCACTACTCCACTACTCGTTTTAAGTAAGCATATATATTCTATTTTCCGGATCCCTCTCTCCAAATCTTTTAATTGCTTTTCTTCCTCCTCTGATTTTTTCCCTTTCCTTCAGTTGTAATTTCCTAATCCAGCCGTCCACAAACTCTTTTCCCCATTTTTGCACATGTGGTTGGGGTGTCACTTCAACAGTGACTATTAACTAGAGCCAGGGTTTACTCCACCAGGTGTCTAGTCCTGCTATGTAATTCTTCCATACCCCACACTCGCATGTACACTTACATCGATGGCCAGTTTAGAGTCTTTAATAACATTGTCCTTTATTTGCTGGTATTTTTCTTGTTAGAATTGCCTTTTTCATTTTTTATATTTCTCCCAACTTTCTCTGTTAATATTTCCAATATTATTTAAATTGGCCTCTAGTACCCCTGTTAACCACTTAAAATAGTCCTGTGATTTTAGCTTGTAATTAGCAAAATGTCATTGCTTGCTCGCACTCCTAGAATTTGGAATGTTAATTTTAAATTGTATCTGAGTGTGATTGGATATCATTATAGACTTTTCCTTCACTTCCAGTACATAATTTTTATATTCCTGATGTATATTGCCTCTGTCAATTCTTGTCCAAGTATTACTTCTAGCTGCATAATGTGTGAACCCCCCTCTACCTGTTCTTGATTGGCTTTTGAGTACCATAAATCGGCTATCCCCAGGTTTCTTAAAAAATTTCAGGTTGCTTTTCTGTCTTGGATATCTATCTCTCTTTGAAGTCGGTCTTGTAATCTACTAATGCATGGATTTGATTCTAATCAACCAGAATACAGAACAATCCCTCACAAAACGTTTTGAAGTCTGCCATTATGTTCCTAATTACTTTATATTTGGCTCTCGGATGTAAGTATATTGAGGCAAATGTTAACGAATGACCTTATAAGTATTCCTATCTATCTGATATTGTGTCCATTATTTCCAAAGGGAATTTCCTGCTCATTAGTAATACTGTTCCCTGTTTTCTTGCTCCTTCATAGCTTGTATCAGCAGCTAACTTTAGCACCTTCTTTTCTAAAGTTTTATGCTCTTCATAGTCTAAGTGTGTTCCTGCAATGCTATTAAGTGTGTCCCTGACTTCTTAATGAGCATAAAATATTTTCTTTCTTTATAGGGGATGTAATGCCATTCAGATTCCAACTCAGGATTTTCAACTGTTCCATTCATTCCCAGTATTTATATCCCAGTAATCATAACTCCTGCCTGGTCTGATGGCGAGGAATGAATGCCCTCCATCTCCCCCATAGACTAATTCTCTGTTATCTTTTAGCTTCAGAGGATTGCTTCTCATGTACACCAATTGTAAGAAATCATAGTTCTCTTGCCACTAATTGCTTAATAATAGTTTATTGTAGTGAGTAACATATAATAGCAGCAGACATAAATGTCACAGCAGCATATTAAAATTGTATATAGCCATATATTCATATGGTATATTTATTGAAAGTTTAATGCAGTTTCAAAGTTAGTCATTTAACTATCAAGTGATGCATATACATATGCAAAATAGCTTCAGCAATTTAAAGAAACTACAGACAGATTAAAAATAAAGCAGAATTCAACACACTCCACATTTCTTTGTAAGTGCAGACCAAATGCCAACAGCAGCTTAATAAATGTTATGATACTATTAACAGTATGGGAACTATAAACTGCAACACAGAAAAACGTGAATTAAGTGTTGCTGTCACACAGACAGAAAAATCATGACCTAAGGTAAAAGCAGATAGAAAGTACATCCTGACCTTTCAATAGATTTTATATATGTATGTATACTGCACAAAAAAGTTAAGTTGTGCTTTGCACCACCATCTGTGCCTGAAGTTTACATCATATTGACAGTGCCATGGAACACAATGCTTTGATAGTTACTGCTAGTTCAGGGAACACTGGATCATTTACACAGCAATATGTGGTTTACTGTCTGCTAACAGCATGCCCCAGCAGCACAAAATTAAGATGATGGACACTTACACTGTGTGTTTAGTACTTAGCAACAGGGGTGTTTTCTATTAGAAAATATAGGCTGTACCACCAAGTGCTTTACTTCAGTTATAAAATGACCCCAACATAACAAATAAAGATAAATGCAAATTGTCAGCAAGTAAGCAAAAGAAAAAAAAACTAGAAAAAAAAAAGAAAGAAAATAAATTGCTTCTGACAGTATGAGTCATACTGGGTTTTTCTCATCAGCACAAAGTACAGGGTTTGATTCTAATCTTTGAGAAGGGAAATATGGCTAGGCTTAAAGTGGCCCACAGGGGCAGATAGCCTAGTACTCATCTATGGAGTTACACGCACACACACACACACACACACACACACACACACACACACACACACACACACACACACACACACACACACACACACACACAGACACATGCATGCATGATTCTTTTGTTATGGCACAAACCAAACAATGATAGGGATATATCCAGTTTGCATACTAGTTATCAATAAAGGAAGGGTCTAATCTAAAATAGCTTCAGTTTAATTATAAACAAACATTTTATAAAAAACAGTAACAATTGTAAATATCAAATTCAATAATTATTTGTGCACTGATTTACATATACATTATCCTATTTTATGATACTGTTCAGCTGAGGAAGAGAGGTTTCCAAAGCCCTACACCAATCTCTGGTTCAGGCATAAAATATAATACTTTAGGCAGCACAATTTGTTATTTTGCAAATATGCAGTAATTGTGATTATTTCAAGTTATTCTAATGGAGACTTCAAGAAGACTATAAAGAATATTGAGTACAGTGAGGCCTCATTTTTGATTGGACAAAGACATTTTTGATTGATTTTTCTCCTTAGCTCACCTAGGCAGCAAATAGACTTTCATAGTAGTGAGTGACATCTGCTGAATATTTAGCCCTGGCCCCTGACCATACCTCTCAACTGTCCAGATTTTTGCAGAATGTCCACATTTTCACCTCATAAAATTTGTGATTTTCTGACAAATCAGTGAGGGCAGAACTTGTTAAATAATGACATGCATTTGTGTTTCAGACTGCATTTCCATCAGAAAATGCACACTAATACAAATCCTGTTATTCTAGCAAATAAGTATAAACTTTATAAGAGCAATGTTTAAAACTTATCCCTATTTTTGGGCCTTTAACCCTGTTATTTTAGGCTTAGTATAGATTTCATGTGCTAAGAGGTTGAGAAGTATGTCCCCCACACACTGCTTTCATGAGAGAAAGATACGTATACTACTTTTTTTAATGACAAATAAGAGGCTAGTAAGATAAATTTGAGGGTTGTAGGTGGCTCACCCCCACAAAACACTTACATTTCAATGTGCCTGGTCATCAACAGGTTTAATCTTCTGTGAGCCATAGTGGAAGGACTAATTGAATCCTTGTTTTAAAATCAAGGGTAGTATACATTAAAATCATGCCTGGCATTGCTGCCTATTATGTAGTGTAGGCTGCATTGTTTACATTCATTCTGTAAATGTCTTGGATCCCTTTAGTAGTTTGTCCATGTATGCACAAGCACTTCAATGAAACCAGAATAAAACATTTCTCCCAAAGATCCCATTTGGTAGTTTGTCCATGTTTGCACAAGTACTTGACTGACTTCATAATGAAACATTTCCCCAAGTGATCCCTTCAGTAGTCTGTCCAAATACACATAGGCACTTGACTGACTACAAAATAAAACATTTCCCCAAGTAACCCCTTAAGTATTATGTACAAGTACACACAAGCACCAAGATGAAAATTTTCCCCAAGTGACCCCTTCAGAAGTCAGTCTGTCTGTTCATGTATGCAAAAGCACTCAAATGACATAAAAATGAAACATTTCCCCAAGAAACCCCTTCAGTAGTCTTGGACAGACAAATACAAGTACCAAAATGAAACATTTTCTGAAGCAACCCTTTCAGTAGTCTGTCCAAGTACAGATTCCTCCCTGTCCAAGTACACATTCCCCCCAACAACCCAGGTATGCATGAGCACCAAAATGAAACACTTCCCACAAGGACCCCTTCAGCAGTAGGTCCAAGTATGTGCAATCACCAAAATGAAACATTTTCCCCAAAGACCCCTTCAGCAGTATGTCCAAGTATGTGCAAGCACCAAAATGAAACATTTTCCCCAAAGACCCCTTCAGCAGTATGTCCAAGTATGTGCAAGCACCAAAATAAAACATTTTCTGCAGTGAGCCCTTCAAGTATACACAACCACCAAAATGAAACATTCCTTCCAATGATCCATTCAGAAGTCTGTCAATGTATGCACAAGCACCAAAATGAAATATTCTCCCCAATGATCCAAGTGTTCACAAGCACCAAAATGAAACATTTACTCAATGACCCCTTCACCAGTCTGACCAGGTATGCACAAGCACCAAAATGAAACATTTCCCCAGGACACCTTCAGCAGTGTGTCTAAATATGCACAACCAACAAAATGAAACATTTCCCTCAACTAGCCCTTCAGCAATATGTCCAAGTTCGCACAAGCACCAAAATGAAACATTCCTTCCAATGACCCATTTAGCAGTATGTCCAAGTATACGCAAGCAGCAAAATAAAACATTCCCCCAAATGACCCCTTCAGCAGTCTGCCCAAGTGTGCAAAAGCACCAAAATGAAACAGTCCTCCAATGACCCATTCAGAAGTCTGTCCAAGTATGCACAAGCACCAAAATGAAATATTTCCCCCAATAACCCCTTCAGCAGTATGTTCAACTATGCACAAGCACCAAAATGAAACATTCCTCCCAAGGACCCAAGTATGCACAAGCACCAAAATGAAACATTCCTCCAATGACCCAAGTAAGGACAAACATTAAAGTGAAACCTTTCCCCTGATGACCCCTTCAGCACTCTAAGTATGCACAAACACCAAAATGAAACATTTACCCTATTTACCTCAGAGACATTTTTTTTCGCCACTCAGTCTGCTTCCCCACACACCAAATGCTTTCACAGTAAGGGACTTGATACAGAAAACAGGATACCTCTCAACTCACAGTGGACACCAAAGATTGGGAGGCTCACAGAAGCATCTCAGACATCTGTTTAGGACATACATGTTGCTATTTCCTTACATGGGGGGAAATGATACTTAATTGAAAATATTATATTTCTGCTTTTGTGTTGGTGAATTGTGCTCTTGATAAGACAGTGCCTAGGGCAATTGCTCCTTTCACCCCGACCTGGCTATGCTACTGCTAGGAAGAACAAAAAATAAATAACTACACGCTGGCAGAAACAACACACCAAAAACAAGGGGAACGGAAAGAGGAAGCAGCTGCTGTAAAAGTGATTGTTGGAACATCTACTGTTATGGTAAGGTTCCTTACACAGCTTTACTAGTTTTATCCTGTTGATCACTGCTGCAGTAACCTTAGCTATATGGGTAGAGTCTCCTAGCTTACTACCAGGAGCGGCCTTAGGTCAACTGGTGCCCTAGGCAAAAGGGCTCCACAGCGCCCTCCACCACACCACCCAGTGCCCCCATCCTAGTCTACCTACACCAAATAAATACTGGAAAAGTGCCCCTACTACAGCAGCACCCTAGGCAGCTGCCTAGTTGGCCTATGCCTAAGGCCGGCTATGCTTACTACATTTTGGAGGAGGAAGGAGAAGAGTCCAGGAGACCCTGGAGAGTGATCCTTGCAAAGCCTGACCTATACCTTCAGAAACAATTGAGCTTACAGTGTTTTTTAAAAAAGTATATACAGAGGACAAAGTTGCAGCTTCTAGAACACATCTAAAATACAACCCTTTCCAAAAAGCCATAGATAAGTCTAAGGCCCTGTTAGAATGGGTTGTGACCCTGCCTGGAATAGTTTTGTTGTGGTGAGTTCAACAAAAGGTAATAGCCTTATACAGCCATTTGGAAATAGTGTTTTTGACATAGGTTGTCCCAATTTCTTACCTTAACAGAAAATGAACAACTGATTTTAATATTTGATTTAATTCTGTCAAGATAGCACCTGAGTTGTCTGCAGGCATTACAAAAGAATTACGACTGTATCATTCAGACAGTGAATTGAAGTTGATTGCTGTTGGACTGTATCAAACACCCCTAGTTTTGTGTGAGGATGTCCAGTCTATTATTGCTCCTGACCATTTCAAAAAGAAGGGAAAACCATGGTTGCCTAGCCAGAAGGAAGTCACCACAATGATATTGAGGTATTCCTTCTGAATCTTCAGAAGTATCCTGGATATCAGTGAAAAGGGTGGAAAAGCACACAGGAAAATTCCTGTCTACAAAAAAGAAAAGAAAAGGCATCTGTTTTCTAGGCCTTCTTGCTTGGAGTCCTGGAGCAGAATATTGCCAGCTGTTTATTCAGAGAGAAGGTAAATACGTCTACTTGAGGAACTCACCACTAAAGTATCAAATCTTGGAAGACCCCCTGATCTAGTTTCCGTTCATGAGGGTCTGCCCTCATCCTGCTCAGCTTGTCTGCCACACAGTTTTGATATGACATAATGTAGAATGTCTGTAGAGTGAGATTGTGCTGTGAAGTGTTATCTCAAGCTAACATAGATAGTCTGCAGAGAGGTATGACCTGGTTCCCCCTTGCTTGTTGATATACCACATGACTGTGGTATTACCTGTAACAACTTGAAAAGGTCCAGGGGACCAAATTTGTGTTCCTTTATCAGGGCAAGCATCTTTTTTATATTTATATGGTTGCACTTACCCTTGGTGTCTCACAAACCTTGCACTTTTATCCCTCCTGAAACTTTTCCCCAAGCAAAGTCTAAGGCATCTGTGTCTACACTGGAGCAGGGAGGGAGAAAATGAGAAGTGGAATTAGGGATGTATGTTGTCTCCACCAAGTGAATTCTCTTCTGACAAAACCCAGCTCTGGGATCTGAAAAGACGTGGGTGTTGGTGCTGGACCAAAGCAACTTCAAATACCACTGTATCTTTCTCATGTGGAATCTTTCAGGGGTATCATGAGAATCATAGAAGCAATGAGACCGAAACTCCTGTGGAATTCCCTCACAGTAACCGAAGTCTGAGTGGAAAATAAAAATAGCTCTAGATATACATTTATTTTTACTGTGAAAAAAAGCTTTTTGAATGCTGGTGTCTAGTTGACATTCCAAAAACACAATCCTATTAGAAGGAGTCAAAAAGACTAGCCGATAGCCTAGTACCAACCTATGAACCTATAAACCTATGTTCTTTTAAATCCCAGCTTATGTATGAGATCTCTAACCCAATAAAGAAATTCTTGACACTTTAAAAAAGACTGTGCAAGGATAAGCAAGTCATCTATATATGGAAAAATATGGTAACCCTGTAGCCTGCAATGAGCTATAACTGGCGCTAGATACTTTGTGAGCACACTTGGTGCAGTGGATAGTCCAACGAGTAAGGTAGAGAAATGATAATGTGATCCAGACACACAAAACCTTAAGAAACACCTCATGTCTGGATGAATAGGAATGTGATGATCAGCATCTTTTAAATCTAGTGTTACTGGGAACTTGAAAGAGGAAAAAGAGGTTACAGATTCTGAAGTGACATCATTTTGAATTTGTGCACTGCCACAAACAGGTTTAGGAAAGAAAGATCCAGAACTGATCTCCAAGAATGTTCTGTCTTTCTTTGGCACTAAAAACATCCACGAATAAACCCTTTTCCAACTTGGAATGGGGGAACTGGTTTTATCACTTCCTGGGACAGGATATGATGAAGGATAGGAGGAAACACATTGCCACAACTGTCAGGAAATCCTTCTATGTGGCACACCTCATCACTAAGGGCTTTACATCCAGAATAAAGGAGGTCATTGTCCCATTGTACACATCCCTCATTAGACCCATGTACCTCTCAAGACATCTGCAACAACTGGAAAGGCTGCAGAAATACCTCACTAAAAGAATCACAGGCCTAAAGCAGATGTCCTACCCTGACCGCCTTAAAAAATTCCAGCTATACTCTGTCGCATATCGTCTACTCAGAGGCGATCTCTGCTTAACATACAAGGCCATGTCAAACCCAGAGCTGTTGGACATGCTACACTTAAAGAAATCCCAATTCCTCCGAGCCACACGCTCCAGGGATCTAAACCTTGTCATCACAATAAACAAAACATGCTGGAGGGATAGGTTCCTAACCCAGAGACTCCCCAGAGTCTGGAATAGATTGCCCATACATGTCAAGCAGAGTGCCTCTTTGGCCCTCTTCAAAAGGAACCTTGATGATTGGATGGGAGAAAGGAAATTCACTCCGGGGATCACGTCAGTCGCCCTGTTAGACAGGGGTCCAGGGAAGTAAATAGTGTGGGAAGAAATAGCCAGAGAATTTTTATGGCTAGGCTTGTATAGGCCCTAGGGCTGATAGCCTAGTACCAACCTATGAACCAATGAACCTATGAACAAAAGGGTCTGGAGGATGAGAAATTACCCCCCCCCCAGGAAGGAAAAAATTCCTCTCATTGCTATTTGTAACCTTGATGAATGATCTACAGAACCCATTTGTCTGAAACTATCTGTTGCCAAAAAGAAAAGTGGATATTCAGACTTTCTTTAAGAAAAAAAAGGGCTGCCAGGGGGTGGGCAAAGTCTCTTAAATAGTCTTATTGGACTACCCTTGGTTTTTGAAGTATTCAGAATTCCTCTTGAAACTCCCATTGCTATTTCTTCTGAAACATTTGTCTATCTACATTTTGTTGAGACTGTATTTTGTTTCTTAACAAAAATTAGATGAGAAGTTAGAGAAATTGAATCCGTTGGAAAAAAATGAAAAAAGGAGGGCTGAAAAATCTTAAGAGATTCTCTGTATCAGCTTACCCATTTCACTACTCATTTTGGTCACCTCTGCAAAAGGAAGGCCAAACACTATCTATCCAAAGCAAAATATAAAATCTCATTTTTAACATCATCTGGGAGGTTCTGAGAATGCATCCATGCAAACCTCCTCAGAACAGTATCAGTGGCCATAGCCCTTGAAGACGTTTCAACAGTCATACACACTCTGTAAGCAATGGGTAGTGACTTGAACAATAGAAGAAATTAAATTACTTAAAGGAGATTTTTCCTTACAAGAAGAAGCTGTAGACAACACATTCCTCATGCTTTCACAATTAGTCAGGACAAACCTCAACATATGAGCCTGCCAATTCAAAATTCTGAAACTCAAAGATGCACAAGAATACACTTATGAATAATCTTCCCATTGTTATCAGAAATAACAGGATTAGAATTAACTAAGTATTTAGCAGCAGAGGAATTAACTAAAGTTATAGCTGCTGGATCATGTCTGAAAGAGTGTATACAAGCTTAAAAGACTGAGGAACTTTATTAATCCTATCTGCCTTTTTAGAGTCAGCTTAGTTTTGTTTCTTTTTGACAGGAAAATCGGACCAACAGTGTTATTAATGGCAGCAGCTTCCCCTGGGATGGGTACAACATTCTGACAAAACAGTGAAGCTTTCCCTGTTCCCTATCCTAGGACCCACAAGAAAGGCTCTCTCTTGCCCACTGAGGGGACCGCAACAGCTGTAGAGAATGTGGCTAGGTGCTACAGCAGAGGTATCCAAGGTAAAAGATGAATGGTCTGAGGTATAACAAATGGCCACAGCAGAGTCACCCACCTATGACTGAGGCAAACTGCTAACCTGCTGTGATGACAAAGGTTGTTTGCCTAACTTTTTTCTTTTTATGGCTGCAAGAAGGACTGACCTTGGAGCCAACAGATTGGTCCATGTTCAAACCAAAAATGGTGCTTCTTTCCTGTGGAAAACAAGCAGCAAATGTCTGTAAAAACAAAGTCTTTAAAAGTCACTTTTTTCACAGACAAACACATAAAAAGATTTTTAAAACACTTTGCCAGCTCCACATAGTAAAATAAACACAATTTCAGCACAGAAAATGGTTTTAAGTTTCTTAAAACAACTTTTAAACTGACCAAAAAAAAAAGAATGTTCCTATTTAAAAATACAGTACAGTACAGTCTCATGACAGTCCATTAAACACAAACTCCTAGCTTTAAAATAACTTTCCTGAAGAGGAAGGTATCAATAATAAACAAGCTGACCAACAATCCCTGAAAGCCTTAGAAGAGCATACCGTTCAGCTGAAATAAAGCTCTGAAGGGTTTGACACTTAAACTTGTCTTTTATTCAGCTCAGGTTGAACTGCATGACAGTTTGTACAGTGGAAGGTGCCTTGCAACTTTGGAAGATGGCTGGTTGTTTTATCCTTGGCAGGATACAAACTATATAGCTAAAGCTACTGCAGGAAATCAATATGATTAATGTAGATTGGTTTGTGTCACTGTTTCTGCCTAGATTATGGAACAACCTGACACTCATGGTTAGATATGACATGTTTCTGTCTACTTTAAAGAGATCACTATGTGATATTTTATGGGCATTATGTGAAAAAAGACATGAAATTATGTCACACAGTTTTAAGTTCAGCAGATCACATGCTTGACATTCAGACCTATGAGCCAATGCACCTCTGATGTTATCATCTAATTGGGGCCTATCACACAGCCCCTCCATCCCACTTTTTTAAAATGCTGACATTTGAAAATGTGACTGCATTGTTCATTTGATTACAACTGAGATGTTTCTGCGAATGGGCAGCAGAGAAGGAATATAAAGCAAAGGTTTTCATTATGGCAGCACAGTACAGTATAATATGCCACTCTATGGTCCCAAAGCTTTTTCATCTTTTTTCTTTTTTAACTTTTGCTAACAAAACCAAGAGTTTATCCTGGTCCTGAAGACCAAGGGCTTAGGAATCCAGATGGACTACATTAAACTTGTTTCATAAGTAGTGCAAGAAATATCACTGAACAAGAACAAAGAATATGCACCAGCAAAGTAAATAAAACTCTTTTGGAGTGCACACATGCTATAGTTCACATATATTGCATGATCATGTTATAAAAGCACATTAGAAACCTGTAATGTACTGTTAATAATAGCCATTGAGTTTAAAACTATCAAATCATACAGGAAACGCCAATGATTCAAAGGTATCTGCATGGAATATGATATTAGAGAAACAGACCTTTATTCCGTTACTATCATATGCATTTAATCATGATCTGCCATTTTGGTTCTCCCTGTGACATGGTTCCATAATTACTCCAGGCTAACATTTCTCTGCAGTTTCAAATATTTGATATCTAAATATATATTTAGCCTTCTTCCAAGTCACTACACAGTTAAGCAAAATGCCATGTTTGTCATCTTCTGAAATACATCACTCATTATTCAAGAATGCTGACTTTGAACTGTTCACCAGTACAAATTCAGTCACACAGACATTTAGTAAGGTATATGGTCCTTTCAGTTCTGGCGTTTCCATGCTCTTTAAATGTCTGCTTGTTTCATGAATGGGTGAATAGACGCATAGTTCACTTTTATTTATGTGTCTGCAATATGTAGTCATGATAAAGAAAGATGTCTTTTTCCTGCTGTCTAGCTGCTGCCTTTGCAGTTTCTCTTATTTATTATGAGTTTGCATTTCAGGCTCCAACCTTTTTTAATACTTATCTGTTTCACTCCTATGTGTTTAGCAATGATACCAAAAGGTATATTTTTCAGTGGTGTAACTACACAAATACGAGCCTACAGATTTATGCTGCTCTGCATACTCCTCTGTCAGTAACTTTATTTATTTGCTTACTTATATTTGTATATCAGGTAGTACACTGATCGATACTGGCTAACTTCAGGTTCAGCCCTGGTTAGATACAAACCATTTCACAATCAAAAGATACAGAAATGTAATAAATAACAATAACAAACAATATATATATTTATATCTAGTAAACAAGTACATTGCAATGTAAAGGCATGTGGGGTGTAAAGTACAATATACATTAATTTCTGAAGTGGGTCAATCTTCAACAAATCTTGAGAGAGGAGGAAAGTAGACTTGAAAATGAGATAGGGATAGTGTGTTAGGTGATATTCTTTGTTGAATCTGGAGTATTTGGCTTGGATGAAGAAATTGCTTTTTTGATTTGCATTCTGAATATAGAGTAAGTGTTGATTTCCTTAATGTTGATGTGAAGAGCTTGCCAAAGAGTATGTGCCTGAGAGGAGACAGCATATGCAATGCTGTGGAGTTTGGTTCTAGGGGAAATGAGAATTGGTATGGCTTGTGACTAGTGTCTCAGGTTGTATGAAGAGGTGTTTTCATTAAGTCTACCTGCAAGGAAAGTAAATGTGTGAGACTGGAGTAGTTTGTAGAGCTGGAATTCTAATAGTAGGATAGATAATTGTTTTATGGGTTGCCATTTGGCTTTTTTATGGTGATACAGTAATCCTCAAAGATAAGTGAGTTTGTAATGAATTAGCATATATTATTAGAGACAGTCTGGTGTGTGGCAATGCTTTTCTTGAAGGCACAAGCAAAGATGGGAAGCCCATATTCAAGCTGAGAAAGAAGAACTTCTTTGCTAATGGCTACTCTGATTGGTTAGGATAGAACAGAGGACAATCTTTTTACTCCAGAAGAGGAGGGAGTTTATTTTGACTCTCACTTTGTCTATGAGGAGATTAAAGTTTAGTGACTGATCAAGCCATAATCCTAGGTATTTGAAGGTGAAGGTTGTCTCTGTGGAATGGTTGTGTAAGTCAAAGATAGTTAAAGAGTCAGGTGTTTGGTGAACTTTCTGATGAGTTTTAAAAACATAGTTTTGGTGCTGGTAGGGTTGAGAAGTAGTTTATAGTTTATGAGCCATTGGTGGATGTTTGAGTTCAATGGATAGCTATTCAGTTTTGGTGAGTTTATAAAACCTGTGATTAGTGGGAAGACGTCTTGCAGCTGGAGTAGAAAGTTGGTTAGGCTTACAGCCACGGTAATATAACATTGTAAGGAGAGTATTTGGTTCCATTTGTGGACTGTAAGAATGGTTCTAAGTTTGTTAATATTAGTCCTGTTGAGGTTACTGAAAGCTTTTAATATTTGTGGGAATTTTGTAGGATGTTTGACAATTGTGAGTGGGCAGTGGTTGCTTGGTAATGGCTGTAGAATGTTTATGTAGTGTATGAAGTGTGGTGATTATGCTTCAATATTCAGAAAAAAATCAGTTAAATGCTACTATAGCATGAGACTGGACCCTAGCAAATGTTAAATATCCTTTACTTAACTTGTTATGGTCAGGACTTGAGCTAGGTAGTCAAATCTGCCAGTAGCGACCAGAAAACAACAGCAACAGAATAAAAAACAGATTTATTTCTGCTGCTGTGGGTATTGATAACATGTCCCACACTTCCTCTCATAAACTTAGAAAGTAGCTAGAATAACAGGAGATGTACTCGCCAGCATTTTCTGAAGGATATAAAGTCTAAAATGGAAATTAATGTCATTATTTAGTGATGTCAGTCCTCAATGATTTGATATTTTATGAGGAGTGGATCAAAAATATGACAAAATCTGGACATTTTGCAAAAATCTGGACATTTGAGTGGCTACTGTCTTTTCTTCCTGACAGCACTTGCTAAGTGCTTCATGGCTTTAAAGCCAGTAAAACAATTAGCATTTTTTCCCTGAAAACTAGTAGTACATGGAGCATAAAAAGATCCATGCACTACAAAGAATTATGATCAGGTCTTGGATTATAACCTTTAATTATGGAGTTGAATTTCTTGGCATCCATGTCTCAGACACATAACAAGCAGATTGTGATCAGAGATCCAATCATAATCCTCCATGGTGGAACTGGAGTCTGGTGTGTTTGTGATAATCAGCTTGAGTGTTTGGAGGATCTGAGGTTAGGTTTTGTTGGCTCTTTTAAGAGTTGAAGGAGATCTATGTCTGCTAGAAAAGTAAGCATGCAAGATAAAAGAGGGCCAAGATAATTAAGACTGATATCAGCTAGAATTATTATTATGTTATTGTTTTTGGGACTGTTATTAAAGGAAAACATCACCTTTGAACTAAAAAAGTATACTTTTTCACTGTTTTCTGGGCTATTTTAACATTTCAAAATCAGTCAAAGTGATTCTTATAAATTTTAATATGTTTCCCACAAAATGGTTGCCAGCTTGATATACCAATGTGATCTTGTTTTTCTTCAGTCTTTTCTCTTTACCATATTTCATTCCAAGTCTACTTTATACAAGTTATGCTAGACATAAGGACGTAGTGGTGTATTCTCATACCACTGATATATAATGGGATTAGTGTCAGTCACTGTCATCTTATATATACACTGTTGGAAACACCTGGTGTTCTGGCTGAAGTGTGATTCTCAAACAATCTGGAAATATATCGCTGATTGATAAGTATATTTCTTGGCATTTTAACCTTTCAGAGTACTGCATTGTCTTAATTTTGCCTGACTGAATAATTTTTTTGCCTGACTGAATTATTTTATATATTTTCTGGCATTGTTTTCTGTTTCTCATCTGTCCAGAAACTGCTTCCCCCCTATTCCTGTGGTGGAGTTTATAAAACTGGTCTAACAGCTTTTGTGTTATTTGATTGCTTCAAGGCTTGCTGATTTAAAAATAGTTTCTGTTTTTAAATTCTTGCATACACTGTTCAAAACGTCTGGTGTTCTGGCTGAAGTGTGATTCTAAAACAATCTGAAAATATATCGCAGATTGATAAGTATATTTCTTGGCATTTTAACCTTTCAGAGTTCTGCATTGTCTTAATTTTGCCTGAATGAATTATTTTTTTGCCTGACTGAATTATTTTATATATTTTCTGGCATCGTTTTCTGTTTCTCATCTGTCCTTAAACTGTTTTCCCTCCCTCCCACCCTATTCTTGTGGTGTTGTTATAGTTGGTGGCTTTGCAGTTGCTGGCCGCTACTGTAAATTTGATCTGGGACACCCCTCCCAGTCTATTGTTCACTCTACTTAATACAGAGAGAATATTTGAGAAGGTGAACCCACTTAGGTTTTTATCCCTGAATTATCTTATGCTTCTCCTTCCTCTCTCCTTACACTTTACTAACAAAAAAATTGCACTTTATTCATTTGCTTTTACTGTATTTGTGTTTCTTCATGCTTTACTACTTTATTTTGCTTTTGCCTCTTCTTAAAAGTACTCAATTGTATTTATTCTGCTGCATTTATTACTGCTTGGTAGTAGCCTGATTAAATTGTAACTGTTATTCTAAGCCTTTTGGTTTAAGCACTTGGGCTTCAGACCAATTGTTTTACATTAAGAAGGTTTGTGGTCTGCACTGTTGTGGCAGGACAGGTAGCTTACATCCTTCTATGTTGGGAATTGCTGATTGAAGGCTCAATGTCTGCTATTCTAAAAGTGTATTAGTTCTTGTTTAAGCACTTGGGCTTCAGGCCAGTTATTTTACATTAAGAAGGTTTGTGGTCTGCACTCTTGTGGGAGGAGAGGCTAGACTCTGTCCTTCTGAGCTGGGAAGTTCTGGTTAAAGGCTTATTGTGTCTGCTTATTTGAACTGTTTCTTTCTGAAATTGGTGCACCTTTTTTGCTGTAGCATAGACTAGATTCAGGTATGCTGAATCTAGCTTTGTTTGTGTAACTTGAGGAGTAATCCAGGCCATCTTTTTTGGAGAAGGTTCCCCTGCACCCTAGTGGCAGGAGTGTGCAGTTAGAACTTGTCTGATTGAAGACTGCTGGAACAGGGCTCAGTTTTTAGCATTTTTACTGGTTAATTGGGTAATTTGTTTAAATCAGTTTGCTAATTTTCTTTTGTTATACAAAAAATGCACTTTATTCATCTGCTTTTACTGTATTTGTGCTTCTTCCTACTTTATTACTTTATTTTGGTTTTGCTGCCTGTTCTTAAAAGTACTTAATTGCATTTATTCTGCTGCATTTATTACTGTTTGTTAGTAGCCTGATTAAACTGTAACTGTTATTCTAAGCCTTTGCTTTAAGCACTTGAGCTTCAGACCAGTTGTTTTACATTAAGAAGGTTTCTGGTCTGCACTGCTGTGGCAGGACAGGTAGTTTACATCCTTCTAAACTGGGAGTTTCTGATTGAAGGCTTACTGTCTTTTATTTTAAAATTGTATTAGTTCTGGTTCAAGCACGTGGGCCTCAGGCCAGTTATTTTACATTAAGAAGGTGTGGTCTGCACTCTTGGGGGAGGAGAGGGTAGATTCTGCCCTTCTGAGCTGGGAGTTTCTGGTAAAAGGCTTATTGTGCCTGCTTATTTGAACTGTTTCTTTCTGAAATTGGTACACCTTGTTTGCTGTAGCATAGACTAGATTCAGACCTGCTGAATCTAGCTTTGTTTATATAACTTGAGCACTAATCCAGGCCATCTTTTTTGGAGAAGGTTCCCCTGCATCCTAGTGGCAGGAGTGTGCAGTTAGAACTTGTCTGATTGAAGACTGCTGGAACAGGGCTCAGTTTTTAGCTTTTTATTTGTTAATTAGTTAATTTGTTTAAATCACTTTGCTCATTTGCTACTGTTATATTAAAAAATACACTTTATGCATCACCGCTTAGCTAGGATTAAACTATTCCAGGCGCCATAAAGTCTGCTCTTCACATTTTCCCTTAGAACTAGCCAGTTTTTTTAAATTTTAGCACTAAAATCTGTTTCCTTGAGCTCAGCACTTGTTCAGAACTCATTGTAAGCATGAAATAAGCTACAATTTACTACAGCACTCAACTTTCGTCACTTGTCTAGAGGAAAAAAGTTTTTAGTACTTAATAAATAAGCACCTATCCAGGCATGTCTAAGGGTCAGCTCCTGCTGTTTTCTCCTGTCGACTTGGTGAATCTGGGCATCTTGGGGCAATGCAGCAATTGCCTCATGTACACAGACAACCCTCTCCTCCTACCACCCAACAGTGCAACCTGTGAGAGATGCCCTTATATAGCCAAACTGGAATCAAAGCTCTGTTCACCCGAGACTGGGCTAGACAGTCAAGAGGAGAAGGTAAACACTTGCACCACACCACACTCATCACATAGTCCCTCAAAACCTACACCACCAAAGCACATGCATAGAAACACAAAACACACACCTACATTCACAGAGGTTCTAAATAAAAATCTGCTCAAGTAGCAGAGACCTCCAAAGCAAAAATGAAAGCAACTTCCATCCCCCCAACACAACCCAAATGACACATAGCCCACAAACTCAGTGTGCCACTCAACCACAGCCCATAAGGCATAACAACGTACCCAACACTTTAGTCAGAGGTGACTCTACAGTTAGGCACACTGATGTTCCACTCGACAGGCTAAACAAGGAGAAAGTTACTGTCAGCTGCCTGTCGGGTGCCAGAATCCACCACATAATGCACGTACTCAGTTCACTCCACAAGTACAAATATGACTCTGTCATTGTCCATGTTGGTGTGAATGACCCTGAGATGTACCTCCCTGGACGACATGAAAAGAGACATGGAGGAGCTCTCCAATCTTGCAGCCCAGGCAGGTATGGCCCTAGCCCTGAGTAGCATCCTGCCATCACCCAGAATGATATCACAGTACAAGGACAAAATGATTGACTTCAACAATTGGCTAAGCTTCTGGTGTCATTCTAAGGGGATCCAGTATCTGTCTACCTGGGATGACATGATCGACAGACCACGATCCTTTGCCAGAGATGGCCTGCACCTGTCGCCCTTGGGATTCCGGATACTGGCTAATGCTCTTGCCACCCCTATAGTGCCTTTTTAGGCAAGGTTCAAATGACAAATTCACCACCATAACATGTACAAGCAAGCAAAATCTGAGGGTAATGCTACTGAATGCTAGAAGTCTAAACCTCAAAATGCACTCACTTGAGGCACTCCTTAAAATGGAGAACATTGACATCTGTGCAGTGACAGAAACCTGGTTCAAGGCTCCAGAGAGCACCCCTGCATTACCAGGCTATAATTCATACCATACCTTTCGACCACCTAACCTGGACCGACACATAAAGGCAGAGGCATGCCCATATTCATTAAAGATAGCCACACCTCCAGGCTAGTTGCTCAGCATAATGCATCCAAGATTATCCAAGTGCAATTAACTCTGGGCAAGACCGCAATCCAAATTGTAGCTTGCTACAGATCCCCCACTATGCCCCAGGATTCCCACTCCTCATTTCTTGATACACTGGAAAATAATAGGGTACAACCCAACACCCTAATAATGGGTGATTTCAAGTACCCCACCATTAACTGGGAAAACTACTCATGTACCAACTCTTTTGCTCAATGTTTTCTGGAATTCATAAATTCCAATGCCTTGGATCAACTTATCCACACCCCCACCAGGGGTATCAGTATCCTAGACCTGCTCATTACCAGCATGGGTGACGGGTGTTCCACACCAGAGGTCAATTCCTCATTGGTCAGATCCAACCACAAGCTAATTACCCTAGACATCCACATCCCGCCCTCAACCCCCATTAGGGAAACCACTGTAAAAAATTTCTCCAAACCCAACTTCACACTTCTTGTGCCAAACTTCACGACACCCATGCAGATGGACAATAGAGGTATGACTGTTGAATCCTGCAGAAATGCACTTTATAAGCACTTACACAAGTGCATGGATCATGCTATCCCTAACAGAACCAAGATGCTTCTTCTTCTTCTTCTTCTTCTTCGGCTTTTCCCAGTTAGGGGTCGCCACAGCAGGTCACCTGTCTGCTCATGATTGGCAGTGGAGTTTTACGGTGTCAAGTTGTCAGCCCAGCACCCAACCTTCCACAGAAGGCACACACAACCATGCACTCATGCCTAGGGCCAATTTAGAGTCTCCAATCTACCTACAGCATGTCTTTGGGATGTGGGAGGAAACAGGAGCACCCGGAGGAAACCCACACGACCACAGGAAGGACATGCAGACTCCACACAGAAGGCACCCCAGCCGAGGATAGAACCGGAGAACTTCTTGCTGTGTGGTGACAATGCTAATGCTATCCTCCAAAAAAAAAAAAGCCAATCTGGTGGTCCCCTGCCATAAAAAAATGCTACAACAGAAGAAAGAAACTGTTGCAAAAAAGAGTAAAATCTCATGACTGGAGGAACTCCCTGGTCAGCCTCAATAAGAAGCTGAGATCCCTCATAAAATCCTCCAAAGCTAGTTACAAAAACAAAATTGCCACTGATTCTAAAGACAACCACAGAGCATTCTATAGCTATGTCAAGAATCTCAATGGCAACACTCAGATCTGCTCTGAGTTACAGCACAGTGGCACTAAATATACAGAACCAACTGATATTTCCAACATCCTGGTAGATAACTTTACCCCCCCTCTCACCCCCTAAAGGGCCCATCTCTATACCAGAAGAATTCAAAGTTTCTGTAATCTTGGCTGCACAGGTAAAAACCACACTCTCCAAAGCCAAGAACACAACATCCATGGGACCTGACAACATCCCAGGCTGCGTTCTACACGAACTACAGAACGAACTGGCACCCCACCTAAGTACCATGTTCAGTCATAACCTCACCTCAAGCTTTGTGCCCACTGAATGGCACACAGTGATGGTTATCCCACTCCACAAAGGGGGAGCCGCCATGGACCCAGGGAACTACAGCCCCATTAGCCTGACGAGCCTGGTCTGCAAGGCCATAGGATGTATCATCATGGAAATTATAAACAAAGACATTGGTAATCTCCAAACTCTGGATCCCACCAAGTTCAGGTTTGTAAAAGGCAGATCACATCTCCTAAACCTGATAGACTTCTTTGACGAAGTCACCAAAGCCATAGACGAGGGTAAGGTGGTTCACACAGCCTATCTAGATCTCACCAAGGCTTTCGACACCACCCCCACTCTGGAATTATAGATAAACTCACTAAACTAGGTATAAATCCCTATGTCACAAAATGGGTTCCCAACTGGCTCATTGACAGAACCCACACTGTGAAAGTAGCAGACTCTAAATCCGACTTCAGACCAGTGACAAGTGGAGTATTACAGGGTTCAGTCCTGGATCCTCTTCTGTTTGGTATCTACTTCTCTGAAGTACAGGCTAACGCAGAAGGTCTTTGGCTAACGAAGTTCACAGATGACTGCAAACTTGGAGCCATAATCGAAACTCCTATCGACATGGACATCCTACAAAAGGGCCTCACTGAGATAGATGCCTGGTGTCAAAGCCATGGCCTCAAGCTCAATGCCAAAAAGTGCATTGTCAACCCCTTTGGTAAAAACTCTGTACCCATGAGCTACCACATAGGTGGTAGTCTACTTAACACCGAATGTATGATAAGACACCTTGAGACACAGGTGGATAGTAGTCTCTCCTTTGATAATCACATCACCACAGAGGTCAGGAAATCCTTCTACATGGCACACCTCATCACAAAAGGTTACTCATCCAGGAAAAAAGAGGTCATTGTTCCCCTCTACTCATCACTCATTAGACCCATTATAGAGTACAACGCCCCTTTTGGTATGCACCTCACAAGACATCTACAGCAACTGGAAAGGCCGCAGAAATACCTCACAAAGAGGATTACTGGCCTCAAACAGATGACCTATGCAGACTGTCTCAAAAAACTCCAGCCTTACTCCGTTGCATATCGCCTACTCAGAGGTGATCTCTGCCTAACATACAAAGCTATGTCAAACCCAGAGCTGTTGGACATGCTCCACTTAAAGAAACCAAATCCCTCTGAGCTACATGCTTTAGGGACCTAAACCTTGTTACCACAATAAACGGAACATGCTGGAGGGATAGATTCCTGTCCCAGAGACTTCCCATACTCTGGAACAAACTACCTATCTATATCAAACAAAGTTCCTCATTAGCACTCTTCAAGAAAAATCTTGATGATTGGATGGGAAATAGGGAATTCACCCTGGGGATCACTTCTGTGGCTCTGCTCGACAGGGGCACAGGAAAATAATTTTCTTGGGTGGTGAAAGCCAGGATACCTTTTTGGCTAGGCTTATATAGGCCCTAGGGTCAATAGCCTAGTTACCTATGAACCTATGAACAGGACTGCTTCTTTTATTTCTTGAATGACCCTCATTTGTGTGGAGAAAATGTATGTGTGCCTCAGAGCTTGTTTTTATAGTAAACTAAAGATTTATACAGCTAAAACCAAAAAAGTAGCTAAATTGCAAGGCTTTGTTCAAAGCATCTTTTTATTGTCCCAGGTGAATTGGTAGTCCCCACCCAAACACAGTTCCTGAGGTGACAAATCTGTCCCTGCACTGAGGGATCCTTGCAGTTTCCTGTCAAAGTGACAGCTGCTACTGGAAAGGAAAGGATTTGAATGTAATTCTGTTCCCCAGTGTCAGCAGTGGAATAATTTTTATTTTCATCCATTCATTTATTCATGTAAACACACACACACACTATATATATATAATCGATGTGTATATTTTATATATATATATATATATATATATATATATATATATATATATATATATATATTTATATTAAAAAAATATGCCTGAATGTTGTAGAAAATGCTTTATTTTGATTTGTTTTGTTACCGTTCCATTCTTTTTCCCTCTTACTAAATAAGTCTACAACAAAATATGAACAACTTTCTTTTTCTTATCTTTGTATAACTATTTTTTTCTGCGGCATAGATGTATTGGGGGGGGGGCTGAATATTGTAGGACATTCTTTATCCCTTCCATTTGCTTTATAACTAATGTTATGTCCTCTTTCTCCTTACTATGCTATTCTGTAATTCTGAAGCCAGATATTGCCTGCTTTTTATTCCTTACCTTTTGGCACAGATGTCTTCTAGCATTTTGTTTTTCTCTTTTAATTTTATTCTGCTCATTGTCTGATTTGGTATTGTACAACACAATCACTCTTCAGCAAAACCAACTCCTTGGTAAGGACACAAGTACTATTTATGCCTTGGGCTCTGTAAGACTTACAAATTACTGTGTACTTTTGCAGGAAACTGCACTCCTGAAGGTTACAGCCATCAGTGAATTGAGACATGCAGCAACACATTCCTGTTCCACTAACTGAACTTGTGATACCTGTCAGTAAGTGCAGAGGACTAAAGTTCTGCTTTCATTACTAAGCGTACATGGTTTAAATCTTTCCATCTTTAATTTCTTACTATGTGACCTAGAGCATGTCACTTAACTAGGCAGTGCATTGGGGCTAGCTGGAGTTTGGACTAGACTCCCTAATAGTCTTCTGGACTGCATGTATAAGCAACTTTGTATGATCTTGTATACCTATTGCTTTATTCCATTTTTTAGTAGACATCACAACTATCACAGTACTGTTTCTATGTTATACTTCTTCAGTCTGTTATTAGCTGTGATGGTTGTGGGTTTCAATGAGTATCCACTGAAATTCATAGCTTTTCACTGCATGTTAATGTTTTCTATAATGGGTCTTCCCAGACATTATTGAAATGGTGAGCTGTTTAATGTACAAAACATTCTTTTCTGCAATGTATTTTCCAGCTTTATTCCATTTTCAGCCTACATCCCACAGCTGACTATACCATATTACATTACCTATGATGTTCTCTTGTTCAAGTACTCTTTTGCATTTGTTTGTCATTTGTGCATGTTTTGTCCTTTGCATGGTTTCCCCAGTATACCGTCTGCCAAGTAGTTCTGTAGTCATGTGATTGAAATGACATCATTGCTACTTTAGTGATGCTTACTGTTAACAAAGAGAGCTCTGACCATTTATTAATATATCACTCTAACCCTGGCAAACTCCACAATTATCAGACTACAGAATACCCATGTCTTTATGGTTTATTTCTGTCTGACACATCTTGACATGAGCCACAATAATTTTTTTTTTTTTACCTTAGTGAGCACAAGTTAAATAAAATAAGGTTGGCCATAATTTGATGAATAATGACTATCCATATTTTAATGGAAGTGCATTATTTTTCAAATGGGATTTTTTTTATATTGTATAACACAGCTGCCTCATACTTTCTTTGAAAACATACATTAGCACTACCTCAAATTAAGCATTCTCAGTACAATGGTATAGTAACCAATGCGAACACAGGCAATGGCAATGAGACAATCACAACATGGCTGTCAAATAAAGATACTCTATTCACAACGTGTTACACATGTGCCTGTATTTTCCCTTGTATAATGTTAAAAAGGCACAGGACAAATTCAACAATGTCTGCTCATCATCCATTTTACCCCCTACTGCACAGTCTTAGGAAGTATGGTATGCTGATAATTCACTTAATATTGTGGTGTACTTTGTCAGCCTATTTTCTCCTGTTGTTTTTCCCAGCGTTGCACAGGAACTGCTGCATCACCTTGTCTCGTGTCTTTCATACACTTCAGCCACATTTAGTCTGTTATTACATTGAGATTTTTAGTCTTCCTATTCAATTCACGTCATTTTTTTCCACACTCAGCACTGCTTACCATATTTACATATGCAATGCATGAATGCCACAATCAAGGATACCAAGTTTAATAAACTGATTGATGAAAAATGGAGTGTTTGGTTACCTTGTGCCATTGGTTCACTCTCTCTCTCTTTGCACCATAGTTTAGCTGTACTCTGCCTCACCTGTATTTAGTGCTGGATTATATGTCTAGTGTATTTGGAGATGAAAATTGTAAGTAGCCTTTTCAGTGTTTCAGTATCACATGATTTCAGACTAAAGTGGAAATAGAAAGGACAGGACCTGTTTCATACGTGTTTGCCTGGAGCTTCAGCCCCATCACTTCCAATGTTTACTTACTTACTTATTTTATGGTTGTTTGCCAGAAAAGTCCAACTGGGAATGAAAAACTGCTTTCAATGGATACCCATGGAAAAAAGCTCCATGGTTACATATACAAAGCAATTATGACAATATACAAAATAACTATTAAACTAAAAGCATTTATATGTTTATAACAGACACCTCAAGATTTAAACAATTAATTAACTGCATTGGGCAATACACATATATTAAAGTAAGTCCTTTATACCAATTTAATAGAATGACAGTTTGGTAGTTACAGTGTGCAATACAGATACTTTAAAGGGATTTTTAGATGAAAAAGTTACTTAACTGCTGACTGGGAGATAAAGTGTCTCTTGTTGTATATGCACATGGGTGTGTACACACAGACACACATACACATACCCACACACACAGGCATATAATCTTTCTCCTTTATATACACACACTCATATGTTTCTATGGATTCACTATACAATCTTGAAATATTGAAATATTGAATTTCAGTATCTCGAGACTGTATAGCCGAAAATCCACATAACCGAAAACCCACAACCGCGAAAAACAAAATCGCGACCATACACATACATACACCACCACACAAACAAACACATATACACATACCTAAGTACACTACAACAAACAAAACAACACACACAAACGCAACATAACATACAAACACACCTACCCTACCTATAAGCAGGTAAGCACTCCTCATGTGGGGGGGACTTTGCCCCCACACTCCCGCTACTTATATATACTAACTCCGAGGTTGCACTAAACCCATAAATACATAAAACCCATCACTACATACACTAAAATCCCTACCCAATACCCTTACGAAAACACCACTTACCTGAATCCCCAGCTAAATCCACACACTACACATCATGAACGCGACACCACAACAGCAGATTCGACATTTCTGCATTCAATATAGTGCAGTTTCGCATAACTGCACTTTCGGCTATACAGTCTCGAGATACTGAAATTTGATATTTCAGTATTTTGAGGATTGTATATTGAACCCGTTTCTATATGTGTGTGTGTGTGTGTGTGTGTGTGTGTGTATATATATATATATATATATATATATATATATATATATATATATATATATATATATGGTGTGATAGACACATGCACTTCATATAGATAGATCTGATTTCCTTTCCTAATATTTTAATGAAAAGGCACATAGCACATGCAAGCTAAAGTAAATTCATCTGTATATCATGGTTGCCGTCAATGGTAACATTTCCTTTGCAGATGAGAACATGCTCATGTATTCCACCTGTCTAAGGACAGACTGAAAGTCAATGGAAGATGTCTGTTCCCATGGATCTGTACACAAGATATGCATCCCCCAGAAGAATGTCACAAGGAAGCATAAATGACCTCCTTATAAACAATATCAGTACAGCTAGTTAATAGGTTTTCCTCCTGTCTCGCTTCCTGCAGAGAAGTCTTGATTTGTACAGTTCTGTCCTGTTTGGGGGGGGGGGCATGAAAATGGGAAATGTCTTGATAATTTACAAGAATTACAAGAGAAATATTTTTTGACTTTTCTATAAATGTTACAGACTTGTTTGATACTACATTTTAGTCATCTTAATATATAAAATAGTATAGACAATGAACATTTTAAGTTTAAGGTTTAGCATTTTAATATTGTGATGATGCTTATGTAAATTTGCCAGAAGAGGTGAGAACTGTCTTTGAACCACTGACTGATCTAATTGCTTTGTTTTGCTCTGAAAGACATGTCTACATTGGAAGCAGCTGTGAATCCATGTAAGTTCTCTTCCTATCTGCAATACAGACAGAGGAAAACACTTTCACACCTCTCTGACCTTTTTTTACAGCAGTTGCTGAGCTTCTGAGATGAGCAGAACTAATTGTCCATATAAGATTGTCAGCAGTAATCGAGAGGGTTAACTATAGATTTCTCTGTGTCTGCGGTATTTCATGCAGGTGGAGACAAATTCCTCTGCAAACTATGTGAGAAGTTAAGCTTAAGAAAAAGGTGAAGTTCTTTCCCTTCCTTTGATTCCAAGGTAAGGAATGAAAGTTCTATAAAGTACAATCCAATTTCTGGTACCTACACAAAACTGAAACCATATTGCAGGGAGAAAAGCAATCTAAGGGTTGAGTTTTCCTTTAAGGATGTTAGTGATTTGAATTTATTTATTGAAGAAGGGAGGCATATAGGCTGTAGTGATCAGCAATGGTTTGTCTTTGTAAGGTAGAACTTTAGGAGATTCCAGTTAGGACCATAGTCTGAAAAGGAGTCTCCTTGGGTAATGATTTTTGGTTTAAGTTATTCCTGCACATAAGTAGACAGCTTCCACCAGATCATTTACCTTTTTGGTATCATAGACTTTACTTGTAGGAGGTTAGAACATGTTTGAAGTTGGTGGAATTTTGTTTGACACAGGATTCTGTGACAGTTAGAATGTCTGGGTTGAGCTGGGAAATAAAAATAGTTATGTAGCCTAGCTTGTTTCTGATGGTGTGAGCATTGAAGAGGGCAAACACCAGAATAGGAAGAGAGCAGTTCTGATGTTGAGGAAATGGGGTTGTTAGGTCTGGGTTGGGTTGTTACTCCTTAGAAGGAGTATAAAGATTATGGAGGATAGTTTGAAGGAGGTCTTTTGTGTTTTTGGGCAAAGAAAACATGTTTCCTAGTCTTAATAATATATAAAAGAATGATCCTGATGGTGGTGCACTGAGGAATGGGTTTGGTCTGATTACTGGGGGAATGTGGTGGTGGTTTGTTGATGTGGAAGTAATGAAAATATGAGTAATGTACAGTGACATGATGATTGGTTGTGTAAGTGTGTTATGAAGATGTTTGGTATTGGTTGTAGGGAGTAAGGGAGGTGAAGAAGAAGAAAGGAGGTCGAACATGTAAAGTTATGGAAGGAGGAACATTTTATTGACTGGATGTTTGTTGTGTTTGTATAGGAAGTTGTAAGTGGGAGTTAAGACTTTCAGTAATATTGTAGTGAAGACTACGAGGGCAGTGAGATAAGAGGGTCATATTGTTTTATGTGGTGTTTTTTTTAAAACTGGGGTGGAGATAAGAACAAATATATTGGATGGTATGGGGGTGGCTGGGGAACTGGGGGTGGGAAGTGAGAAAAGCAGGACACAACTTCCGTTTTTCCTGAAAGTTAATCAGTCAAGGCCTTTGCCTAGCAGTGACTTCAAAAAGGGTGGGTACAAATGCTTGAGTTGTTCATAAATGAGAGCTTGGAGAAAAGTGGCAACACTAATAATTGTACAACAGTAAAGCAGTGTATGTTGATCCACCAAGTTAATGGGGCGGGGTAGTTCCCTGGAGTGTTGGGATAACTACTACTGTATATTTCTCAACTGACACAATGAACTAGCGGTATAAAACCCTAAAGGGAATCTACCTGTGGAGATTAAATAAAATAAAATAAAAACATCTCCTCCTCATGAAATAAGTTCCTTGTGTATGTCAGACAAACAAATAATGTAACATATTGGTCTCCTCCAAGTGAGGTGGCAAACCTACCCATTAAACATTTCAGGTTGCATGGCTATGCTTTATATGGTTCATAGGTTGGTACTAGGCTATTGCCCTAGGGCCTATACAAGCCTAGCCACAACAATTCCCTAGCTATTTCTTCCCACAATATTTACTTCCCTATGGTCACATGATCTTTTAGGTATTCATCTTCTGCAAATCATGTATTGATTAATGAAAATGTAAGACATTATTTTGCTATACTCGAGAAGAACACATGATCAAATTACTTTTCTAAGATGCATATTGTCAGTATAAGACTTTAGCTTGCTAATAATTAACAATATAGCAATCTAAACTGATATGCTAAATCAAAACAAAGCAATCATTTTCTGTTCAAGTGCGCTGTTTTTAAAAGTAAACTTTGAGATATTATCAATAAGTAATACATGATTGGCTGTGAAAGGTTGCTTCAAATATCTGCAAACACTTGTTTTCTAAGTTTGTCCTTGAACTAGGAGCAGAAGACAACAGCATATCAACATATAATGATGACAAATGTGTACTTTCTAATGTGCTCAGTTGTTACTTTGTATTTTCTACAAAAAATAAGAACAGAGCTGTTTATAGCATTTCTGTGTAGTAAGCCTTGACCTCATGTTCTGCATATATGTACAGTTGCTGAACTGATTCAAACTAAGTTAGATAACTTGTATTAACTGTATTATCTTCTTTTTAGGAATTTTTTATGCAGGTAATTTCCCCTTTCCAAAATTCATTACCTTGTGATTCGTATTATGCCATAATTCCTATTTAAGGCACAATAAAGGGAAATACACTGAGATCTCAATCACAATCAAAGATCATGCATGGTGTTGTTATTGTAGCTTAATCTACTGGGAACTGAATATGAGATTTGCTGTGGGTGATAAGACAGTGGTCATTACGATCCTCACTGTGGGTGATAAGACAGTGGTCATTACAATCCTCACTGTGTGTATTATTCTAATAACTTTCTCAGTTATTAAATGTAGTTGTCTTGTGTTTTTGATCTATTTTCCTTGGTATGAATAAATCTGTAGTTACAGGTAATTTCATACCTGAGAATAAATTATTGTGAGCAGGATAAAGGAATATTACAGCAATTATCACCTAGCTCCAGATACATTTATTTTTGCCCCCATGTAGCAAGAAAGTTGTGATGCTGACAAGGGAAAGAGAACCACTGGGTGGGCGATTTTGGACGTAGGCCATCAGAGTGCAAGAACCTAATTAATCCAACTCTCCTGTTAGAGTTTTCTAAATGTAGAAAAGATTTGGTTGCACACCAAGCAATTAAGGCTTTAAATGATTTAAACCTAAGAAAGCAGAATGAAAAACGTGAAAGACAGGGCTAGTGCATCTGAATGGGTTTCCTGACACTTTAAAAAATTTTACAGCAGAAAAAAGACATGGGTAAAAGTTTATAAAAAAAAATTTCAAAAGCAGTTAAGTCATTTAGGTAAAACTGTTCAGCTTAGGGAAAAAGCTGAAAGGGGAGATTAAGCAGCAGCGGCAGCAGTAAAGATAGTCATTTTGTCTGCCAGAAAAATTCAACAGAAATATCAGCAAAGAGGGTGAGGGCAAAGATGACCTCTTCCTTCCAGAGCCACAGTACAAGTCCTAGTTTGTAAAACAGGCTTTGATGTTTTACAGGTGGATGGAGACTCTTCAGCTTCAGATGTAAAGGAAGACTTTCTTGTTCTTGAAGATGAAGGAGACAAATTGTAAAAGCATACTCTCTACCAGAAACAATAGGGATGAATGACAGTACTGAGAAGAAACACTACTGGTCTGTGATCATCATTATTATCTCCATCATCATCATCATCACTACCATCATCATTCCCTTCTTCCCATTTTCTACATGGGACCAGGTTGTCACTTCAACTATTTCCACCTCTCTTGATTCAAAGTCACTCTCCTACATTAATTGACACTCATGCCTGACTGTCTCAGGCCTTCTCCCATGCAAAGCACCCAACTCTTTGCTGGATGTCCTTATTTCAACTTGACCTCTTCTTGTATCTCCCAAATCTTCTTCACCAAATCGTCTTCTTTTTTCATGCATGTGTCTTAACCACTACAATCTATTCTCTTTGATATTCTCTGCAATTGGACCTTCTTTGGCTTCTGTTCTAGTGTCATCATTTCTTTGCCTGTCCTGTGGTGTACATCCTTCCACCCATCTCAGGCACTTCATGCCCATCATCTCTAGCTTCCTTAACTGCTCTACCTTCTCTGCTCAGGTTTCTGTTCCATGCAGAAATGCTGATCACATCACTGTTTTGGACACAGTACTTTTCAGCTTCTACGGCATTCTTTAGTCACACAGTACCCCTGACACTCTGTGTCACTTTGCCCTCTGATTCTATCATTGATTTCTTTACTTAGACTTCTCTTCCTCAACCACCCATCCCAGATACTTGAAGATGTTAAACTGTTCCACTGTTTTCCCATCTATCTCAGTTTTAGCTTTATCTAATTCCCCCATTTGTTGCTATGGCAACTGTCTTGTCTGTACTTACTTTCAGTCCATATGCTTTCACTTTTGCAAACCAATCCCCAATTATTTGTTGAAGTTCCTTTTCAGAGAGCCCCTGAAATCTACATACAGTAGCTTTGCTGATCTGCCCCTCCAACCTGTTTGCTAAAGTAGCCCATCACCAGTATGAACAGTAGTGGACTTAAACTGAACCCCGTTGCACCCTACTCCCAGTAGGAACTGTGCTATGAGTTCAAACACTGTTTATACTTGTGTCATGGGGGCCTTGTATGTAGCCTGCACTAATTCTTCCAATGTTTTTGGGACTTTGAATAATCACAAGACTGCTTCAATCAGCTTTCTTGAGACTTTGTCATATGATTTCTTTAGGTCTAGGAATGCTCAATTGTACTCTTTTCTCATTTCTAGATTCTTTTCCAGTATCTGTCTCACTGTAAACATCAGATCAGTTGTGCTTTATCCTAAACTGAATCCAAACTGTTCAGCTCCTACCTTACTTTCTACTACTGTCCATATTCATTTATCAGTCACCCTGTCCTGCACTTTCATGCACTGTATCAGGAGCCTGATACTTCTGTACTGCCCACAGTTGTGAAATGTTCCCACATTCAGGTACACTGTCACTAAAAGGCTTATTTTCCAGTCATCTGAGATATGCCTTTCTCCACATACTGCTATAAGCACCATCAGGAGCCATTTCTGTCCTGACAAACCCAACATCTCAATCATATCTGCCATGACTTCATCTGAGCACTAGTACTGTTATGGGTACCGATTATGTGATGTGGATATAAAATCACAAAGAGTTATTAAACCTGATATAGATGCAAAAAGAAAAAGCAGGGGACACTGTGTTAGCATGGCTCCTCGGAGTGTGGAGCACTGGAAGAAATGCTGCAATACTATTTGGTGATTAAATGAGGAAATGGACATGTTTATCACCATAAATTAAAGCAAGTGCTAAACAGGAACAGACTGACTAACAGCATGATAATATTGGTATGTACTTGGCTGGCTAAAGCCTTCATTCTAGCCTGGCTGGATGCTAATTATACTTCCAATTAATATAGAGAATAGATAACCATAAAATCCCCAGCAATTGTGAAGGATTTCTATATTAATAGCACTCAATCATATGGATGTCACTCAAGGAACTTTTGACTATGGGCAGTGATACTAAAGGGAAGGCCTCTCTAGTACAATGTAAAAATGAATAGTTAAAATGATTCAAATTAAAGGAAAAGACAGCTAACACTTGTGCCAGGTAACAGTAGGGCAGCATGTCTAGGAACTAGTACAAGCCTTGATTCAGGTGGACAATAAGAATTAAAACCCCATGCAGAGAAAGGCTAGCTGTAAAGATGCTTCAAAGAAACAATTACTCAAAAACAAATGTTTTTAACACCGTTACAATGGGGAATATTGAATGACAAAATAAATGGGATACACAAAAAACAAGCTGCATCAGAAAAAGAAAGTGGAGAGAGAGAGAGAGAAATAAGCCAGAATGTAAAAAAACAAGTGGAATAGAAGTAGAGAAGGGAATGATTATTGAAAAGATCATAAGTAAAAAAAAAGTAAATTTTGTATGTATGTGGGGGTACTCCCAGTTTAATATACCAGTGAGGCCAGCCAATTGTTTGTACCCTGACTTGACAGGTTTGAAGGAGGGGTGGCAGATTCCATAAAAAGAATACTGATGGGAAACTGAGTCCTCTGTGTCAGGGATAGCTGCGGCAATTTCTCCAGGTGACTGACATCCTTATGTGTTCCCTGCAATTTGTTGAAAATATTTTCCTCAACATGTAATGGCATTTCTACATATTGTGGCAAGGAGGCACTATTAACGACAACCAAAAACTGTACTGTTGGTCACAAGTAGAGAGTGATAAGTATAGTGATGTTAGAATTAGTACCAGACTGCAAACAGCATTTGAGGATGGGTCCCACTGCTCATTTTTGTAGTAATAACACACCTAAATAACAGATATTTGTCAGTAAAGGATCTTGGAAGCCACCATAGGCCTTCTTCAGTTTGGGGTGAAACACTTTGAGACTAATGACGTAAAGAGACCTCCAAAGCAGACACCCAAACAACCTGCACCTCCCGTCACAAACCAGACAACACATAAAACACAAAATCAGTGTGCCGTACAATCACAGCCCTTAAGGCAAAATAACATACCTAACACACTAGTAATAGGTGACTCTATAGTCAGGCACACTGATGTCCCGCTAGGCTGGACAAGCAGAAGGTTACTGTTAGCTGCCTGTCGGGAGCCAGAATCCGCCACATACCACAAGCACTCAGGTCACTCCAGAACAAGTACAAATATGACTCTGTCATTGTTCATGTTGGTGTGAATGACTTGAGACATACCTCCCTGGACTACATTAAAAGAGACACGGAAGAGCTCTATGATCATGTAGCCCAGGCTGGTATGACCCTGACCCTGAGTAGCATCCTGCCTTCACCAAGAATGATACCTCAGTATAAAGAAAAAATGATCAATTTCAACAACTGGCTAAGCTTCTGGTGTCATTCAAAGGGGATCCAGTGTTTGTCAGCCTGGGACGACATGCTCGACAAGTCACATTGCTTCACAAGAGACGGCTTGCTCCTGTCACCCCTAGGTTTTCGAATACTGGCCAAGGCTCTTGCTGCCCCCATAGTGCCTTTTTTAGGCAAGGCTCAAAAGTCAAACCCACCTCTGTAAACAGCACAATTAACAAAAAACTGAGGGTTATGCTACTCAACACCAGGAGTTCAGATCTCAAAATGCACATGCTCGAAGCACTCCTCAGTATGGAGAATGTCGACATCTGTGCAGTAACTGAAACCTGGTTCAAGGCTCCAGAGAGCACCCCAGCACTACCAGGCTACAACTCATACCACACGTTTTGGCCACAGAACACGGACCGAAACACAAAAGGAGGGGGTGTATCCATATTCATCACGGATACCTACACCTCCAGGTTAGTGGCGCAGCATGTTACCTCTGAGATCATCCATGTGCAACTAACATCGGGCAAGTCTGTAATGCAAATTGTGGCCTGCTACAGATCACCTTCCATGACCCAGGACCACCACTCCAACTTTCTGGAGACACTGGAAAACATGAAGGTCCTACCGAACACCCTGATATTGGGTGATTTCAATTACCCTACCATTAACTGGGGAAAACTACTCGAGTACAAACTCCCAGGCCCAGTGCTTCCTGGAATTGAGCAGCTCAAACACCCTGGATCAGCTGGTAAACTCCCCTACAAGAGGTGAAAACATATTGGACCTGGTCATCACAAACATGGGCGACAGGTGTTCCACACTGGAGGTCAACTGTCACTGGTTAGATCAGACCATAAACTAATCACTCTGGATATCCACACCCCCCCACCACCCCCAACTAAGGAAACCACAGTAAAACCCGGGCCGAACCACAAAGGGAGGGGGAGTGTCCATATTCATAAAGGACACCCACACCTCCAGGTTAGTAGCAACACATGAAGCATCAGAGACCATACAGGTGCAACTAACCATAGGTAAAACTGCTATACAACTGGTAGCATGTTACAGACCACCCTCCCAATCTCAAGAACCCCACTCAGCCTTCCTGAAGACATTGGAGGATATGAATGTATCACAAAATACCATCATACTGGGAGACTTCAACTACCCAAACATAGATTGGGTACATTATTCTAGCCCTAATACCCTAGACCAAAGGTTCCTGGAATTCATAAATTCAAATGCACTGAAACAACTAGTCACCTCTCCCACTAGGGGAGATAATATACTAGACCTGATCATCACAAACATGGGGACAAAATGCTCCACACCGGAAGTATACCCCTCACTAGTGAGATCTGACCACAAACTAATCACCCTGGATATACATATCCCACCTCCACCCCCAGCACAAAAGACCACAGTGAAAAACTTCTCAAAAGCAGACTTCACTCTTCTTAAGACTGAGATGGTATCCTTTAAGCCCACTGTGCCAGTGGATACCACATTCCACAATGCCGAATCCTTCACAAATGCTTTCTATGGACATCTCCAAGAATGCATGGTTCATACAATCCCAAACAAATTCAAGTCCCTCTCCACCAAATGTAAGCGTCCTGTCTGGTGGACCTCAGCCATAAACAAATTGTATAACAAAGAAGGAAGCTACTGCACGTCAGAGCGAAATCCCATGAAGGGAAGACATCTCTGATCAACATTAGCAGAAAACTACGTTCTCTCATAAAAACATCCAAGGCAAACTTTGAGAGAAAAATCGCTAAGGACACTAAAGATAACCACAAAGCCTTCTTCAGCTATGTTAGAAACCTGGGCGGAAACCCTCAGATATGCTCAGAGTTGGTTCACAACAACAAAAATACACTGAACCCACAGATATTGCTAACATTCTGGCTGACAGGTTCAGTGCAAATTTCTCCCCTCCTTCACCCCCAAAAGAAGAAATACTTATCCCAGCTGAATGTAATCTCCCTGTCATCTCAGATGTCCAAGTGAGAACCGCCCTAAACAAAGCAAAAAACACAGCATCAATGGGACCTGACGGTATCCCGGGGTGCGTGTTACGTGAACTCCAAGAGGAGCTAAACCCACACATAAAAATGCTATTTAACCTTAGCCTTACTTCGGGATATGTACTTGAACACTGGCGTACCACAACAGTGGTCCCACTCCACAAGGGGGGTGCCTTTACAGACCCTGGAAACTACCCCCCATAAGCTTAACTAGCCTGGTCTGCAAAGCTATGGAAAGAATCATTATGGAACTCATAAACAGAGACATAGGGGACCTACAGACACTTGACCCCACCCAGTTCGGGTTTGTAAAGGGCAGATCCTGCCTTTTAAACCTGGTTGACTTTTTTGAAACAGTCACTAGAGCCATTGATGAGGGCAAAGCAGTCCATACAGCATACCTGGACTTGGCTAAGGCCTTCGACACAATACCCCACTCAGGCATCATAGATAAGCTAAACAGCTTAAAAGTAAACCCTTATGTCACTAGATGGGTTGCAAACTGGCTAAAGGACAGAACCCATAAAGTTAAAATCGCTGGAGCAATGTCAGACTCAAAGCCAGTCACAAGTGGTGTCCCACAGGGATCTGTCCTGGGACCCCTCTTGTTCGGCATTTATTTCTCAGTTGTTAAAGCAAACATGGGAGGGCTGTGGCTGACAAAGTTCGCAGATGACTGCAAACTAGGCGCCATAGTCGATACACCAGCAGACACACACATCCTACAAAAAGGCCTCACTGAAACGGACAACTGGTGCCGTAGTCACGGCCTTAAACTAAATGCCAAAAAATGTATAGTCATCCCTTTTGGAAAAAACAAAGTACCCACAAATTTCACATAGACAGCAACCCACTGAGTATGGAAAAAGTAATCAGCGACCTAGGGACCCAAGTAGACAGCGACCTCTCATTTGACACCCACGTTGCCAAAGTGGTTAGAAAAACATTCTACCTTGCACACCTCATCATGAAGGGATTCACATCTAGATCTAAGGAGGTCATTGTACCCCTATATTCCTCCCTCATCAGACCCATGATTGAGTACAATGCCCCATTTGGTATGTACCTCACCCGGCATTTGCAACAGCTGGAGAGACCACAAAAGTACCTCACCAAAAGGATCAAGGGTCTCCAACATATGTCTTATCCTGCCAGACTAAAGAAACTTCAGCTCTATTCAGTAGCATACCGCCTGCTCAGAGGTGATCTCTGCCTGACGTACAAGGCCATGTCCAATCAGGATCTGATGGACATGCTCCACCTCAAAAAATCCAAATCCATCAGGACCACGAGAGCTAAAGACTTAAACCTCGGCACAAGTATGAATAGGACATGCTGGAGGGATAGATTCATAACCCAGAGGCTTTCCATGCTTTGGAACAGGATCCCAGTTCATATTAGGCAGAGCCCCTCACTGACTCTCTTCAAGAGAAATCTTGATGAGTGGATGGGAGATCGTAAGTTTACCCCAGGGGTCACATCTGTGTCACTGCTAGACAGGGGCACAGTAAACTAATTCTATTATATAAGGGGACCTTCATGTGTCACTACTAGACAGAAGCACAGTATTCTAGATTTATTCTGTACATTTTTGTACCATTTCATGGGGTGGCAAAAGCCACATCACTATGGCTAGGCTTACAAATGCCCCAGGGCAGATAGCCTAGTACTATACTATGAAACTATGAAACTATAAAAACTTTTCTAAAGCAAACTTCACCTTACTTAAGACAGAGGTGGTAAGTTTCACAGCTCCCACGCTAAAGGATAATGCTGCCCAAATGCAGAAACCTTTACAAATGCACTCTCTGAGCACCGACAAGGATACATGGATCATGCCATCCCTAGCAAAACCAAGACTCACTCCTCTAAGAGAAGGAAACCAGTCTGGTGGACCCCTGCATAAACAGGATATACAATAGAAGGAGGAAACTAGTTCAGAAAAAAAGCAAATCCCAAGAAGGAAAGACATCCCTGATCAGTATCAGTAAGAAACTAAGGTCCCCTCATAAAATCATCCAAGGCTATCTTTGAAAGAAAAATAGCCAAGGATTCAAAAGATAACCACAAAGCCTTCTTTAGCTATGTTAAGAATCTATGTGACAACTCACAAATATGCACTGAACTAGTGCAAAATAGCACAAAATATACTGAACCTACTGATATTGCCAACATCCTGGCAGATAGAGTCAGTGCAAACTTCAACCCCTCTCACCCCCAAAAGGGCCCACAACAATACTGGAAAAGTGTAGTGTCCCAGAAATCACAGACGCACAGGTGAAAATAGCCCTTTCAAAAGCCAAAAACACGTGTCAATGGGGCCAGATGGTGTCCCAGGCTGTGTCTTGCACGAACTACAGAGCAAACTAACCCCCCACCTAAACACGCTGTTCAATCTCAGCCTCTCCACAGGCTACGTGCCCATAGAATGGTGCACAGTAACGGTTATTCCACTCCACAAAGGAGGGGCCACAACTAACCCTGGTAACTATTGCCCCATAAGCCTGACTAGCCTGGTCTGCAAGGCTATGGAGCGCATCATCATGGAACTCATTAACAAAGACATTGGGAACCTCCAAACACTTGACCCGACCCAGTTCGGCTTTGTTAAGGGCAGATCATGCCTACTAAACCTGGTTGACTTCTTTGAGACAGTTACTAAGGCCATAGACAAGGGAAAGGTTGTTCACACAGCCTACCTTGACCTTGTCAAGGCTTTTGACACCATTCCCCTCTCAGGTATTACAGAAAAACTCACCAGCCTGAACATAAGCCCCTACGTCATGAGATGGGTTGCCAACTGGCTTACAGACAGAATTCACATGGTAAGAATAGCCGGCTCCAGGTCCAACTCTAAACCAGTCACAAGTGGTGTCCCGCAAGGCTCATTCCTGGGACCCCTACTATTCGGCATATACTTCTCAGAAGTACAGGCAAACACAGGAGGACTATGGCTAACCAAGTTCGCCGATGACTGCAAACTGGGAGCCATAATTGACTCTCCGGCTGACACGGACATCCTCCAAAAGGGCCTTACTGAGATGGACACCTGCTGTCAAAGTCATGGCCTCAAGCTAAATGTCAAAAAATGCATAGTCATCCCATTTGGGAAAAACAAAACACCCATGAATTACCACATATGTGGCAGTTCCCTTAATACAGAAGAGGTAATAAGAGATCTGGGGACCCTGGTAGATAGTAATCTCTCCTTTGACAATCATATCATCAAAGTAGTTAGGAAATCCTTCTATGTGGCCTATCTAATTACTAAAGGGTTCGCATCTAGAAATAAAGAGGTTATAGTGCCCCTCTACTTGTCACTCATCAGACCCATCATAGAGTACAATGCCCAATTTGGGATGTACTTCACAAAACACTTCCAACAGCTGGGGAGACCACAAAAGTACCTCAACAAGAGGATTACTGGCCTCAAACATATGTCCTATGCAGCCCGACTGAAAAAACTCCGGCTGTCCTCAGTGGCATATCGCTTACTCAGAGGTGATCTCTGCCTGACTTACAAAGCCATGTCCAACTCAGAATAGATGGACATGCTACACCTAAAGAAATCCAAGTCACTGCGAGCCACGTGCTCTAGTGAGCTAAATCTCACCACAACAATACATAGAACATGCTGGAGGGATAGATTCCTGTCACAGAGACTCCCCATGCTTTGGAACAAAATTCCAAACTACATTAGGCAGAGCCCCTCACTAACACTCTTCAAGAGAAATCTTGACGAGTAGATGGGTAACAGAGGATACAACCCTGGGATCACTTGATTGCCTCTGCTTGACAGAGGATCAGTTAATTAATCAATGGGGTGGCGAAAGCCAACACACTCTGGCTTGGCTTATAAATGCCTTTGGGCAGATAGCCTAGTACCTACCTATGAACCTAAGCCAAGATACACTGTTATGGAAAGTGCAAATCGCTATATATTTTTCCATCAATGCAAATCACAAAGATTAAGCAGTATCATATACCAGGATGTCATCAACAATAATAAAGATAATTACAGAACTTCTAAGTGTTTAAACTTTTCAGCTTACTCAGAGTATGTATAACAGTCTTTTATTGCCTGTAAGGAAACTGAATGGCTCCTGGTGGATGGCATTTGACTATCGAAAACCTAGCAATGTGGTACCACCATTGACAGCCACAGTTCTGGACTGGAGCAGAAGCTGGAGAGTACCATTCTGTGATTTATTTGGTCAGTGATTTCTTGTCAATTTCAGTAGCTTAAAAGCCAGCTGCAGTTTGCATTGACTTGCAATGGTTAAAAGCACACATTTCCAGGTACTTACATAAGGATATCTACAAGGAATGACTTTTCCATTACACTGACATCATGTTGATCACGTACTAAGAGGAAGCAGAAGCTGCCCTGCCTGAGCAAAACGAATACCCTGAAGAAAGATCTAGTCAAAAAAAACCCAAAAAAAAAACAACACACTCAAAAATTCTTGGAATGATCTGGAGTAGATCCAAGCGCAAAGTACCAGAGTCAGTAGTGCAAAATGCATTGGAATAATAAATGTAGCAAAGGAAAATTGTGAGCACAAGCCTTTTTGGGGCCACACAATTCTGGAGAAGCTTAACAGTTCATACATGGCTTGAACTACTCCTCCTCTTCAAGCCAATTTACTAAGTGGCATAAAAAGACTGATCTTGGGTTCTCATAGGATCATAGGAGGTTACTAGGCTATTGGCCTTGAGGCCCTTATAAGCCTAGCCAAGAGTTTAGCCCATGTTTAGACAAATCAGCACTCGATGCCCCTGTCCAGCAGGGACATGGGTGGAATCCCAGGGGTATATTTTCTGTTTCCCATCCAGTTATCCAGGTTGTGCTTAAAAAGAGGTAAAGAGGTAATCAGCTTGATGTGGAGAGAGAGTCTATTCCATAGATGGAGGAGTCTCTGGGACACAAATCTGTCCCACCAACAAGTCTTGTTAATGTCACAGACCAGGTTGATGACGAGCATGTGGGTTACTCGAGTGGAGCAAGACTTGCAGATATGCAGCAGTCCCATCAAGGTGGGGTCCGTGATCACCTTGTTTTCCAGACAGAGGTCACCTCTGAGGAGTCTGTATGAAACTGAGTAGAGTGATAGGGCTTTTAGCTTATCTGTGTATGGTAGATGTTTGAGGTCCTGGATTCTACTGGTGAGGAACCTCTGTGGTCTCTCCAGCTGCGGCATGTGCTTTGCGAGGTACAGGGGTGTTGTACTGAATAATGTCTCAAAAACAAACTACATCTGGAAAAAGCAAAAAAGAAGTGTTGCAGCAAATTATGGGAATAGAGCACATAAATAACCCTTTTACCTTGAAATAACCATTAAAAACATAAAAAGAACACTCTGGAAGGGCACACCAGGCTGTAGAGCTAAAGTCCTTTTAGTATTCTACAGTGGGCACAAACAAGGAGCAAATGAATGGGTTTGATTTAAGAAGTATGCATTCATCTGAGGAACTCTATGTGGACAAAAACACCTTTTAATCTGTGAGTATTTATGTGTGTTTGTTTGCTGCTTGTTTGTGTTCACTGCGGAATATTAAAAGGACTTTAGCTCTGCAGCCTGGTGTGTCCTTCCAGAGTGCTCTTTTTACATTATTTCGAGTGGTTTTGGTCTGAGCACTTTATTTCCTGTTTTTGCTGTAACTATAAAAAATGTTATGTCATAGGAGTTGTGAAAGTGAGATCCAGGGGTCTAAACACAAAGTACCATTGAGATTCTGGTCAAAAAATCTAACTGGTTTCCAAGCACAGTACAGCCATTTTGTTAGGCTATACCACAAGAATCACAAAGTAATAGCCAGTGACAGTTAAACTATCTGATACAGGAATGGCTGAGGGATTCTTTTATGACAGCTGCACTGACAGTCTGGGTTGTATCAGTACAAAAATGAAAGTGGAACCTGTAATAGAGAGCTAATATTGAGATCCTCGCAGCACAACAAAGACTTCCTGGTCTAGTTGTAATATGAAAACAAAAAGAAAAGCCAGCACCAAGGGACTCCATAGTGAAAATGTATTTAATCCACCTTCCAAATACACATACACAGACCGGTTTCGGCAAAAAGCCTTCATCAGTGGTCACATTTTCACTATGGAGTCCCTTGGTGCTGGCTTTTCTTTTTGTTTCACTTGTTGGTTATGCGGTTGCCTTGCACCAGTCGGACCTGCTAGCTACAATTTGAGGGTGTGTCTAGTTGTAATATGAACCTCTTACCAGCTGTTACCCATTCCATCTCTGACAGAATATATTGTTAAAGTAGCTCCACAATTTGACAATTTGTCTACTTAAAAAAGATGAAGTTCTTGGTTTACTGGTAGGTTAGCAATGTATGACACGAGGAAAAAATGCAGAATAATTCTATGTAAGGAACAGGCAGCTAGATTAAGTAATCCCAAAAAGTAAAACCTATGGCTTTAGTAAATAATCAACTTCAGCTTAAAGAAACTGCATGTATCTACACCAACAGCTGGGCAGTATGTAAAGGACTAACAGTATGGTGAACTTACTGGTACAAAAATTAATGTCAGATAAATAACCTCTATGAAAAGGAGCAAAGAACTGCCAGACTATCTTGAAACAAGGTCCAGCATGTAATATATTTGTCAAACATACGTGTTCCTGATCCAGCCATCCCTGATGAAAATAAATACTACTGGATATGTAGACTGCATGACTGCAGTGTGGTATTAAAGCAGGAAAAAGGGTTATTTTCTAAATGGCCCACAGTCAAAGTGAATATGCTGGTCTAGGACATAAAGTTCCTGTTCAAGCTTTAGTTGCATCTTACTCTAACTGACCAAGATCATACATCCTTCAGGGCACTTATATGCAGAGCTGCATTAGAAATCAATGTCATTCCCAGAAACTGCCGCATATGCTGCCACCTCAGGAAACATTTGAGATGAATCAGTACTCAGTAAGATTGGTGAAGCTGTTCCAACAGACCTCTATTCTACCATTTCTGAAAAATAAGTTCTAGTAGCTGGATGTCTACAACAGAACTGGCTCAGACTCTACATATGAATGCTACTTATCTGAGTGGTCACACTCAAATAAATGGCAATTGAATGCTAGTTAGTAACTCAAAGTAACGATGCCTTTGTGATGACCAGGTAGCATATATTAGGTTTGAATACCACCACTGTCAGCCAAAATGTCATAGATTGATGGCAGCAATGCCACCAATGTGAAGATTAGATTGCCCACCACTGTTAAATAGTTGTGTGAAAAGGTCTTAGCTGGTATCAGAGAGGAATGTCTCTTGAGTCATGTCATTGGCACTTAGCAGGTTAAAATAAAAGAAGGAACATGCACACAAGTCTAACCGAATAATTAATTAACAAAATGTAATCTGGTCTCCAAGAAAATAAAGAGAATATGCACTGCTGTCCTGGATATGAGCTTTCTATATCCACACAGCTTAGAGTGCACATAGGCCACCTACAGAGTTGTATTTTTGACCTAGAACCCCAGGCCCCTTTCTCACCATGCCTTCTATTTCCCCTTACCCACAGTAACTGCTTTTCACATAATTTATTTACACATTTACACACACACACACACACACACACACACACACACACACACACACACACACACACACACACACACACATACACATTTCTCAGGACAGACTGGCAGAATTCTTCAATTCGACACATCTTTTTTTCTGGCATGGTAGGACTTCTACCAGTGAACACCAACTACTTGCTGATCTTCTCTTAGCTAAATATAAAATTATACACATTTATGTTTTCACTAATAGTAAGACCAAGCAGTTTAGCTAAGTGGAGACTGGAGCCACAGCTTGTTAATCTATGGTGGTAAATTATATCCTTCTTCTCAGATAATAAACAATGAGAATTTCTGCTTTTTTCTTTTGGCTGCTCCCATCAAGGGTCAGCACAGCAGATCATCTGTTTCCATTTCTTCCTGTCCTCTGCATCTTGCTCTGTCACACCAACCACCTGCATCTCCTCTCTCACCACATCCATAAACCTTATCTTAGGCCTTCCTCTTACCTGGCAGTTCCATCCTTACCATCCTTCTCCCAATATACCCAGCATCCCTCCTCAGCACATGTTCAAACCAATGCAATCTCGCCTCTCTAGCTTTGTCTCCAAACTGTCCAACCTGAGCTGACCTTCTAATATAATGCAAAAAACAGAATCCCAAGACAATAAAGTTTTTTACTCACCAAAATTTGTAACCAAACAAAAAAGAGACACTAAAATGTAACAAGCACAGCACATGGTAGTAAATAAAATAAAATAAAATGTGTTTATTCAACAGTAAGCGCTTTCATGTACTTACAAAGACACTTCATCAGACATTAACAAACAATAATTAATCAATTAACAACTAAATAGGTAATGTCTATTTATATCACGATTGCATAAAATTGAAATATCCAATCAATATACTAATTTCTAATCCTGTCCATCCTTTTCACACCCAATATAAATCTTAACATCTTTAACTCTGCCACCTCCAGCTCAAACTCCTGTCTTTTCGTCAGTGCCACCATCTCCAACCCATATAACATAGCTGGTCTCACTACCATCTTGTAGACCTTCCCTTTCTCTCTTACTGGTACCCATCTGTCACAAATCACACCTGACACTCTTCTTCACTCACTCCACCCTGCCTGTACTCTCTATTTATAATAAACAATGAGAATACATATATAACAACAATAACCACAAAAGCTTAAAATGCATAAACAATAAGGCAGACAGTACAGTTATAGATTAAATATGCACTGGAATAAGAAAATACACAAGGAATATTAAAATAATAGTTACAGAAACAAAAATAGTTAAAGAAAACCTCTAACTAAGCTGAATACATACATTTATCTATATATAGCTTAAAGAGAATGGAACCCTTGCTGTTATAATTTCCTACAAGATAACATGCAGAAATTGAAAACAGCAAGCTTAGAGGGATGTGGTCATCTCAGTTTCTTCTGAAAGATGAATAAATAAAGACCAGTTTCAAATATTTATACATTGCAGTACCCCATTTCTGTTCCCCTGAGCCAGTAGTATGATTTTCTTTTGCATAGAAAAGATTGCATTGGTTTACTTTAGTTGCTTACTTTCTCACAACAAAAATAACTAAACAAGTTCATCTGCCTGTAAAGAACAAGGACATGATTACCTCAACCCATAAATAGTAGATTTTAATGTCTGCTTTCATTTTACAGTTCTAGTTAAGACACTTCTTTGAAGTAGACTGTGACTGCATTTTATGACTCTTGATATCACAGAAGTTTTAAGAGGTTATATTTTATATTTCAACACTGGATTCATGCAGAAAAGGCAATACATCCCAAGTAACAAGAAACATACATCACAGATTAAAGCAAGGCTTGTAAGGAAGTGGGCATCTCAGTATCTTCTGCAAGATGAATAAATAACAAAGACCAGTCTCAAATGTTTATACAATACAGTTCCTCATTTCTGTTCTTCAAAGCCAATAGCACCATTTCCTTTTGCACAAAAAACACTGTCTCAGCTTACTTTAGCTACATTGTCAGTGGAGCAACAGGTAGCACACTCATCTTTGGTGCAGAAAGCTCTAGGTTCTACTCTCATACCAGATAGATTGATTGCTGACACTGCCATGCAGCATAAGGGGTGGGGGCGCTCCACTCCTTTGTGTGTTATCCTTTGGATGCGATATTAAGCTGAGGTTCAATCTGCTTTAGTTGGTCGTAGCTCAGATGGCTATAAAAAATCCCATGATACCTACTGAAAAGAGTAGGGGAAATTCTCAAATGCCCTGGCCAAATGTCCCCTAGTAGTATAAATATTACCTATAGTACCTCAGGTCTTCTCTGAAGAGGGGCTACTAGCCTAGCAGGGCTAACCCGGTTAACAAAGGATAAATTTAAAAATATAAAAAAGTGTAAATATTGCTTATAAATGTGCTGGTAGTCTGCAACAAGAAAGACAAAATACATTGTATTTTAAATCAGCCTTATTCACCACAATCTTATTAAAAATTCTCTCAAATATTCTGAACCAACTTAGTTTGTAGCAGCTTTGACTATGCCTACTCCTCCCTAGTTTTGTACAAACCCCTTAACCAGACCAAACCATATATTGTAGCCATCAAGCCCGATTCTCCCTGTCTTCTGTTCTCCATATTCCCAACATCTCCTCACTGCCTGCCACTTTTTTCTTCCTAATGCCTAGGTCTCCATAGCCCTATTCAGTAATGAGCATTCCAGCTCTGGAGAGTTTTGATCTGTCAGGAAGCACCTGCTCATTCATTGGCTGTTAATGTGAATGGGAGACAGCTATCCCATGGTCCCTCTGGTTTTTATTATACAGCTGAAAACGCATGGCTGATCTGAGAGGCTTTGCTGTATTCTGGGCTGTGGTGTAGTTCCTGTGGTGTCCATTGCCTTACTTGGATAGAAGGAAGTTTCTTTGCTCACCAGTGGGAGTGGGGAGCCTTGAGCAGCCTATCTGTCCCTGAAGGAGTGATCTCAGCACAAGAGCTTGTAGTAATTGGTTGTTTTGGACCATTTCTAGCTCTTTTGAAGTTCCCTGTTAAAATCCGCATTTGCACGGCTTTGCGCGTTTGTGCGCATAGCGCAGCGCCGGTTAAACAAGGTTAAACTTTTTCTGGCTCCGCCAAGTCTGCTCTTCAAATTTTCCCTTAAGAAAGCTTAACTCTTATAATAATCAGCCTAATCGCTTTATTACAAGCCTAGCACTTGTTCTCAAACCTCTATTCCAAGTAAGCACTCGCTAACTAAAGTAAGCACTCCATCCACCTACCTTCTCTGTGAGTACGCACTTCCCTTAAAGGCACAGCACTCCCTTATAATATTCTAGCATGTCGAGTGGTAGATTACTGGCATCCTCTCCGGTTCAGCTGGTTAATCTGGGAATCTTGAGACAATGCTACAATCGTCTCATGTACACAGACAACCCTCTCCTCCTCCCAACAAACACAAATACATGTGAGAGATGCAACTATATAGCCAAACTGGAGGCTGAACTCTCTCAACTCAGGACTGGCAAGACCAGACAGGAGGAGAAGGTAACCACACACACACCAAACCCAGTCCCACATAGACCTACCACAACTGCAAACCAAACACATAATAACACAAAGACATACTCGGAGGCTCTAACAAAAAACTTACCAAAACAACAGAGGCTCCCAAAGCAGACACCCAAACATCCACCACCTCAAAACATAACACACGCATCACATACTTCAATAAATCAGTGTGTCAAACAATCACAGCCCTTAAGGCCAAACACCATGCCTGATACACTAGTAATAGGTGACTCTATAGTCAGACACACTGACGTTCCGCTTACCAGGCTGAACAAGGAGAGGGTAACGGTGAGCTGCTTATCGTGAGCTAGGATCCGCCACATAACACACGCACTCAGGTCACTCCAAAGCAAGTACAAATATGACTCCGTCATTGTCCATGCCGGCGTGAATGACCTGAGACGTACCTCCCTGGACTACATGAAAAGAGACATAGAAGAGCTCTCTGATTATGTAGCCCAGGCTGGTATGACCCTGACCCTGAGCAGCATATTGCCCTCACCAAGAATGATGCCACAATACAAAGACAAGATGATCAGCTTTAATAATTGGCTCAAATACTGGTGTCATTCTAGGGAGATCCAATGTCTGTCTGCTTTGGATGACATGCTGGACAAGCCACACTGCTTCGCAAGGGACTGTCACCACTGGGCTTCCGGATATTGGCTAAGGCTCTTGCCTCCCCCATAGTGCCTTTTTTAGGCAAGGCTCAAAAGACAAACCCACCTCCTTAGAAAACAAAAATGGAAAAAATTAAGAGTAATGCTGCTCAACGCCAGAAGTCTAAATCTCAAGATGCAGGCTCTCGAAGCACTCCTCAGTATGGAGGACATCGATGTCTGTGCAGTAACTGAAACCTGGTTCAAGGCTCCTGAGAGCACCCCAGCGCTACCAGGCTATACCTCATATCATGCTTTTCGGCCCCAAAACTCGGGCCAAACCAAAAAGGGAGGGGGAGTGTCCATATTCATCAAGGACACCCACACCTCCAGGTTAGTGGCAACACATGAAGCATCAGAGACCATCCAGGTGCAACTAACCGTAGGCAAAACTGCTATACAACTGGTAGCATGTTACAGACCACCCTCCCAATCTCAAGAACCCTACTCAGCCTTCCTGAAGACATTGGAGGATATGAATGTCTCACCAAACACCATCATATTGGGAGACTTCAACTACCCTAACATAGACTGGGTGCATTATTCTAGCCCAAACTCCCTAGCCCAAAGGTTCCTGGAATTCATAAATTCAAATGCAATGGAACAGCTAGTCACCTCTCCCACAAGGGGAGATAATATACTAGACCTGATCATCACAAACATGGGGACAAAGTGCTCCACACTGGAAGTATACCCCTCACTAGTGAGATCTGACCACAAACTAATCACCCTGGATATACATATCCCACCTCCATCCACAACACAAAAGACTACAGTGAAAACTTCTCAAAAGCCGACTTTACACTTCTTAAAACTGAGATGTTATCCTTTAAGCCCACTGGGAAAGTGGAAACCACATCCCACAATGCCGAATCCTTCACAAATGCTTTCTACGGACATCTCCAAGAATGCATGGACCATGCAATCCCAAATAAAACCAAGACCCTCTCCACCAAGGGCAGGCATCCTGTCTGGTGGACCCCAGCCATAAACAAATTGTATAGCAAAAGAAGGAAGCTACTGCACGACAGAGCAAAATCCCATAAAGAGAAGGCATCTCTGATCAGCACTAGTAGAAAGCTACGTTCTCTCATAAAAACATCCAAGGCCAACTTTGAGAGAAAAATCGCTATGGACAATAAAGATAACCACAAGGCCTTCTTCAGCTATGTTAGAAACCTGGGCGGAAATCCTCAGATATGCTCAGAGTTAGTTCACAATGATAAAAAATACACTGAACCCACAGATATTGCCAACATTCTGGCAGACAGGTTCAGTGCAAATTTCTCCCCTCCCTCACCCCCAAAAGAAGAAATACTTATCCCAGCTGAATGTAACCTCCCTGTCATCTCAGATGTCCAGGTGAGAACCGCCCTCAGCAAAGCTAAAAACACAGCATCAATGGGACCTGACGGTATCCCAGGTTGCGTGCTACGTGAACTCCAAGAGGAGCTAAACCCGCACATAAAAATGCTATTTAACCTTAGCCTTACTACAGGATATGTACCTGAAAACTGGCGTACAGCAACAGTAGTCCCACTCCACAAAGGAGGCACCTCTACTGACCCTGGTAACTACTCCCCCATAAGCTTAACCAGCCTGGTCTGCAAAGCTATGGAAAGAATCATTATGGAACTCATAAACAGAGACATTGGGGACTTACAGACACTTGATCCCACCCAGTTCGGCTATGTAAAGGGCAGATCTTGCCTTTTGAACCTGGTTGACTTTTTCGAAACAGTCACTAGAGCCATTGACGAGGGCAAAGCAGTCCATACAGCCTACCTGGACTTGGCTAAAGCTTTCGACACAATACCCCACTCTGGCGTCATAGACAAGCTCAACAGCTTAAATGTAAATCCATATGTCACAAGATGGGTGGCAAACTGGCTAAAGGATAGAACCCATAAAGTCAAAATCGCTGGAGCCATGTCAGACTCAAAGCCAGTGACAAGTGGTGTCCCACAGGGCTCTGTCCTGGGACCCCTCTTGTTCGGCATTTATTTCTCAGATGTGAAAGCAAACATGGGAGGGTTGTGGCTGACAAAAGTACGCAGATGACTGCAAACTAGGCGCCATAGTCGATACACCAGCTGACACATACATCCTACAGAAAGGCCTCACTGAAACAGACAACTGGTGCCGGAGTCATGGCCTTAAACTAAATGCCTAAAAATGTATAGTCATCCCCTTTGGGAAAAACAAAGTGCCCACAAATTATCACATAAGCGGTAACCCACTGAGTACGGAAAAAGTAATCAGAGACCTGGGGACCCAAGTCGATAGTGACCTCTCATTTGATACCCACGTTGCCAAAGTGGTTAGAAAGACTTTCTACCTTGCCCACCTTATCATGAAGGGATTCACATCCGGATCAAAGGAGGTCATTGTGCCCCTGTACTCCTCCCTTATCAGGCCCATGATCGAGTACAATGCCCCATTTGGTATGTACCTCACCCGGCACTTGCAACAGCTAGAGAGACCCCAAAAGTACCTCACCAAGAGGATCAAGGGTCTCCAACATATGTCATATGCTGCCAGACTAAAGAAACTCCAACTCTATTCAGTAGCATACCGCCTGGTCAGAGGTGATCTGTGCCTGACGTACAAGGCCATGTCCAATCAGGAATTGATGGACATGCTCCACCTCAAAAAATCCAAATCCATCAGAACCATGAGAGCTAAAGATTTGAACCTCAGCACAAATATGAATAGGACATGCTGGAGGGACAGATTCATAACTCAGAGGCTTCCCATACTCTGGAACAGAATCCCAGTTCATGTTAGGCAGAGCCCCTCACTGACTCTCTTCAAGAGAAATCTTGACGAGCGGATGGGAGATCGTAGGTTTACCCCAGGGGTCATCTCTGTGTCACTACTAGACAGAGGCACAGTATTCTAAATCTATTCTGCACACTTTTGTACCATTACATGGGGTGGCGAAAGCCACATCACTATGGCTAGGCATATAAATGCCCCAGGGTAGATAGCCTAGTACCAAACTATGAAACTATGAGAGGCTGGGATGGGCTTGAATACACTAATGCAATGACAATATACAGTGCACTTCTTTAGCAGGCTGGTTTAACCTCTTCTTCTCCTGTTTCTTGTTCACTGTTATAGGATGTTAATTAAGACTGCAAGACATATCAGTGTGTCTATCACACTGTAAAATAACTGACAAACATGCCTTTTGTTTGCAGAAAGCTTTAGTGTGTGCTATTATTTCCTTGATCACTACAGATGCGCACACTGTGCTGTGGGAGTTAAGCATATCATGACATTAATAAAGTACACAATGACATGTATATAAATATAAATATAACCACATCAATTTTCTGTCTTTTTCATTGTCAACTGCATTGCCAGAGTAATTAATGCAGGCTATCAATGTTTTCATGTTTTGACTATTTAATTATTACCATGTTTTTTTTCCGACAAGCCATCTGGATTATATATAAAGAGATGGACTACTGTCAAATCTGATTCAAATACGAAATGTAGCCGCATATTTTTTTATGTCTTTATAGCATCTTTTCATTAATTAGGTATTCCAAAGCTGTCTTTTTGCCCAGATTAATGCTGCATGGTGATGTGTTTTAAAAATGTTATTGATTTCATGTTACATATGTATATACATATCTTATGTTATAATTGCTATAAAATTAAACTTTCAAAACAGGTGTGCTTTTCTCAGTCATGTCAGATTAAATAAAATGTTGATTTTTTTTTTCAGAATGCATTATATTCTGAATTATGACTTTGATGGCTATGTGAAGGACAGCTAATATGAATGCTGAAAAATTGTAATGAACTTGGTTGATGAGGTGACAGCTTGCTGGAAAATATCATTTGAGAGCTGTCCATCAGCAGTAAGTGATGGATACAGAGGATAAATGGATTGAAATTAACTGGTTTGCAAAAAACGTGATTAGTGAAATGCAACATTAAACACAACATATTTCTCAATCTTCTGTTAACAGTTCTTGTATAAGATGTATAAACTTCACAGACTCGTTTTCAGACCTGACAGTATTCACTTGGATAATTGTAATAGGCAATTTCTAATCGGCAGTGATACAATAGTGCCTCACATAGTTTTGCACCCACTAATAATGTGGCTAAGTCATAAAACTCAGTCTTTGGCACAGGTACTGTGAAGCAACAAAGTAAGCAGGGGGGGGCAATGCAAATACTCAGGGGCAACTAAGAGCTATAATCCAGGTGTTACTGTGTATTGGTAGGTACTGATTGCCCAGGGGTTAGGCAACATCTTAGAATACTCTGTATTAAGCACTATGAGAAAATTGAATCCACTGAAAAGTGCATAACATTTATTACAGCCAGCAAGATCTACTATCTAACTTATACTTTACATAAGGTGGAATTTGTGTTAGAATACATAAACTTCTCTGCTAGGGTGTGACATATACAGTCACGTGTTCTCACCTTTAGCTGAATACAGACAGACTATAGGTCAACTTGAATGAAATACTTTCTATGGTCACCCATTGTAAGGTGACCACTGTGAAACAAACACATCATTTAAAAGTTGTTTTCTGATATTTTAGCTATTCAGGATACTTTTACTCTGTATCAAAACATTATAAAATGTTTTTTAAAGGATAAGGGGGTGATTACTGCATGAACATTATGTACAGTGACATTCTGTCTAACTAAGGTTATTAGATATCTACTTGAAAAATTTGATATGACAAAGGGATTCATGGTGTGATGGTGATTCATATCAGGTAAGCTGAAACACAAGGCAAAGAAAAATACTTCAATCACGTCTGCAAATCTGTTGACTTACTATAATGTTACCCTAAAATGCCATATTGATATTATGAATTTAAGAACTTAGGCCATGAATTCACAACTTCTAAAGGAACTGGATGACTACATGGGTACCTGCAAACCCCAGCATGGGATCCAGGGCACTGAGCTTGTTCACCAAACTTTGTAACCTTCGGACCTATAAAATTAAGAATTACTGTTGTGCTCTAAATGATGAAAATAAATATTTAAAAAATTTGAATGGCAGAACAGCTTCTTGGGAGTTAATAAACACCTGTTTTTTAAAAGAAAAACACACAAAACATAGTCCTTCAGCTTACAGAGAACAAAGCAAGTAGGAACACTGTTTTAATAGCTACATCTGTGAATGATAAGATGTTAAAAAACAAACAAACAAACTTTTTTAATTGCACCTAACAAAACATTTATTTTCCTTTGGATATTAATATGGATTTTTGTAGTTAACACCTGCATGAATATCTCAGAAGGTAGCTCGAGCGCTTTTAATTGTGGCATTTCTTGTTTGTGGAAATTAAAACATTTTTAAATATCTGTACAATTTGTTAGTGTTCTGCAGGACTCGAGTGCGGGTTTTGATGCTCTTCTTATTATCAAATTATCAAATAACAGAATGACAATCCATCTGTAGCAGACTATAGTTCTGATTTCATATTTTGGGTTGAAGGAGTTGTATGAACTTTTGTAAAGTCTGATATGTTTTTCTAAGATGTTAGTTACATCTGCACATCCAGATGCATTTGCCTTTTGCTAATCAGGACCTGTATTTGCCATATCATAATGAGAAACAGCAGGAAGAATTTGGATTCAACAACCTTTGATAAATGGCAGAGCTTTATCTCTAGTAAGCTGAATTGTAAGGACAGGTCGAGCATAACTATTTCAAAGAAATTATTGTTTTTAACTAAATATGCAGTGTTCTGTGTGGAGTCTGCATGTCCTCCCAGAGTTCGTGTGGGTTTCTTCCCACATTTCAAAGACATACAGTAGGTGGATGGGAAACTCTAAATTGACCATAAGTGTGAGTGTGCATATGAATGTGTGGCGTGGAAGAACAACTGTGGCATGGCTAGCCACCTGGCGGTGTAAACCTTGGCTCTAGATGATTGCCACTCTTGAAGAGACACCCTGATTCCATGCGCAAAAATGGGAACAAGAGGCTGTGGATGGATGGATGCCATGTTTTCCTATGTATTAAATTGCTGTAACTTAGTAAACAGTATTTACAAAAACATATTCAACAAAATACAGCTATAAAACAATATGACCAAGCAATAAGCAGGCAGAGACAACATAATGTCCCTTTTGCTGCACTGGTTGGTGACTGCATTGACTGTATGCTTAGTATGAAATATATAAATACCAACTTTGGTGATTTTTATAGAATAAGCTGCTTGCAAGACAATGTAGTAGTAGTCCCTCAGCTAATTAATATTTGGTAATAGAAACATATTCAATCATTTTTAATCATGGTACATTTCAGCCAGTAAAGTGAGCACAAGGCCGTCATGACTTTGGAGTAAAAAAATAAATTAAAAAAAAATCTTATATGATTTCTGACACCCAGTCCAGTAAAACAGGTGTGAAAGTAAATTGAAAGGCAATGACTAGCATGAACTTTTACTCTGGGGGTCTAATGTACATATGGTTATATGCTAACAAACAACAGAGCAATAACTAATCATGGCTATGAACCGTATCCTTAGCCAAGAAAGCTTTAAGAAATGCTTTTATTCTGAGCTGGTGTTTGAAGTGTAAATGCTGAATGCTCTGAAGTAAAAAAACTAATTATACGGATTATAAATTTTAGCCTTTTTTCTGACAGAAGTAATTTTGAAGTGCCGGTTTGTATTTTATGATGGGACATAAAACCATTGTGACAGATAGGTGTAAAGAATGCAGTTCCAGAAGTTTATTCAAGCCATTAAATGTGATTATGAAGTGTCCTAGAAACAGGTATTCTAAAGTGGAAAAGAAAAGATATACAGCAGGAAAGCTTTGTCTGTGACAGAAACTATGTATATGCATGTATGGCTTGCCAGTTTCTGGAGCCACAGTGATTCACAGAAAACATTCTGGAAAATAATCTACTTCTTAAAGTATTAATTAGTTTGAGGTAACAAGTTAAATGCTACCCCAATAACTGTCATCTCAACCCTATAATATTAAATAAGCATAACATAACTTAAGAGTGAAACCATGCATATACATCAAGGATATTAAATGTCAGAAATTCTAAGTGAAGTGTAGTTCTGACAGTGACAAGGCGCCAGTAAGCTTTCATAACTGAAAGGCAATGATATTCTCAGTGCAGGGAAAGTGAAATGAATCAACAATCCTTGCTCATTACCATTTGATGTATACTCATGTTAGTGGAGAAGATGTAGATACTATAAAGAGATTATATTCTAATGTGGCCATAAGGAGCTGAATGTCCAAAGGCCTCCTAGATTCAAAGATCAGGAAGTTTGAAATCCTATAACATAGTTCAGGTTGGATGAGCACTTTGTCTGAGTATTATTTAAGATGCCCCTTGCATGACAGAACTGAATCAAACCACACTCCCAGATATTTATGTTGCTTGGTTTGAATGATGGATTATGTTACAACAGTCAGATGTATGTCACGGGCATCCTTTGGTCTTCAAGATCTGCCAGCCATTTGTGGAAACATCCTTCTTAAAGAATGAGCATTTAACAGAAATATCATCAGCCCATTAACCTAGTGTGATCCTACCTTCTGCAGTCAGGAATGTCACACTCATTTGGTTGACAGTAGACAGTGTGTTTTTTATACATCCAATGAGCTATGACCCCCCTCCTTCTTAATAGAACCAGGACATTGGAATATAGAGTGATTTTTAAGGAAGAAAGGGCAGCTGGGAGTTCAAGTATGTAAACTAGCAATTACTGGACCGAGTATTATAGATCACTGGGAGAAGATATGGAATTCCAAAACTGAAACTTTTAGTGTTTGGATTAATCTGTCTAAGCAAAATCATTGTATGGAGCCATTTGCAAAGGATGATTTGCTAGGCTTATTAAGCAGGAAATATTGATTAACTGGTTGGAGATTATCTGACGATCAAGAAAGCACATGCTAATGAGCTATCCCATATTCTTATGAAAAAAACATGGTCAGTTTATATTTGTTGTATTGAGTGTAGGTCTGAAGCTATGTGGGGAGATAGTCAGTTTGTAATAATGTTAGTTATGAGTGAGAATATCTGCCTATATTCATTTTTCAAAGTTTTAGCAAGTGATCAGAGATTAACAGTCAGAAAATCATCATGGGATGACGGATTAATGAGTTTAGGGAGAGGAATCATTTTGGCAGTCATCTACGCAATGGCAGTTATACCTGAGTAAATACCTTTTTAAGAACTGTGGGATGATACATGATATTCACTGAGAGCATCAGAATTTTGTTGGATTTCTAGGGGAGTTTAAACAGTTCTGCTATAGTTGGTTCTAGATCAAAACTTAAAACAATTATCATATTGGTTGAAGGTATTATCATATAGAAGGATGCTTGGTGGTAAGAAGATGAAGATAATTTTTCAACAAAAAACGTCTTTCCATAAATCTTTCCATAAAGGAGGGGAGAGAAGTGTGTATAAAAAAAGGGTTTAATAGTAGGTGCAGTTTATTGCTGTGTGCTGACTTTGTTTCAGTCCAGTAAGACTTAAGACCTGTCAACTGTCCATTTTTTTAGTTTTGTGATAGAAAGATAACATCTCAGATTTAAAAGGTGTTGCATATCTTTGGGGAGTTGATTTTTTTCTCTGTCTGTTTTGGCTTTCTCTTTAAGTTATTGCTTTAGTTTTCTCTGTTGCCCATTCTTGTGGATGTAAACTTGTATTTTTTTAATTCCATCCACAAAAAAGTTGAAGTTCTGAAGAGAAATTTTGTATGCAAAAGGTACACCAAAAAGAATGCTACGCAGAGACAAAGACACACATGTGCATGCACTGACACAGACAAACATACACACACACGCACAGATGCACACACGTGTGCACACACACACACACACACACACACACACACACACACACACACACACACACACACACACACACACACACACGCACACACATGCACACACGCACGCACACACACACACACACACACACACACACACACACACACACACACACACACACACACACACACACACACACACACACACTGTGGCTAAAAAATGCTTATGGGGACAGAAAGGACTTGAGCCAGTATGCAGAAACCTTGGGGGGGAGACGTACAAGACATCCTCAGAAAATCAAGCAGGACTGTGCAGCAGATCTTCCCATGTTGGCACATACCAGATCCCCCAATAACAGTTACTCATCCAGTTGCAATCAATCAATCAATCAATCAATCAAATCAATCAATCAATCATCTTTTCCTTGTACCTCATCATCATTCTTGGTGATTGTAGGATTCTTCTCAATAACAGAGACTTTCCTACATTTGTGAAATGAATGGAGAGCTGGGAAATGTCTCTCTCTGCCTATCATTTAGGGTTTTTTTCTCCAGGCCATTTATTCCTACATGGACCACCATCATGTTGTAGTCATACTTGTTCATTTTGAGGGTCTTGAACAAATTTCTCTACACGTCAAGCAGAGTAGCACCCTTGACTCCTTCAAGATAAATCTGGATAATTTGATGGGCAGCCTCAAATTTTCTCCCAGTCGATCTTGTCTTGCTGCCCTTGAGGCTAGAGGGAAATTCTGAATAGGGCTTTTTGTCTAGGCTTGAAATGGTCTGTAGACTCATTGCATAGTACTTACCTATGAATCCTATTTTATCCAACCTTATGAGAGTATCATCTGTGTGCTTTACTGTGAAGTCACCACTACATTTTTCTTAGTAGACAGTTTAAGTCTGTTTGGTTTGGAATGTGTTTTTCTTGGTGACTCTTGATTTTGGATGTGACTCTACATGTCATGTTTTTTAACTTCCACTGAGAATTAGTCATGTTAGACCATGGATGGTTGGGCAATGACCTTTTTACAGCCTCAGTATATGATAATTTTCCACGTATTTGTGTGGCTTGCTGTGGTGGTACTTGGTGATCACAGACTATGTTTTTATGTGAGAGTGGTGCCTACATCTTAAGTATTTGCATTTCTCACAGCTAGTTTATGATGAGAAAAGTAGTAGTTCATTGTTCATGAGAATCAGGCACTTGTTACAGTGTCTGAATATAGCAGGTGTTATGAGGCTGGAGAAGTTGGCTGACATTCCAGTCAGTCCCAGATTATAGCAAATTAGTGATATAAGAATTGTGTGTAAGGCAGTGGCGGATAGTGACTTCAAATCAAAGGGGGGCTGCAGGAGACAGCTGAATGGGTGGCTCCAATGGGAAGGGGTGTGGCCAACTAGAAAGGGGCAGAGCTATGCTCATAACCACAAAAACTGGGACTTTAACTCATTATAGCCGAGTGCTCCTCCTGGCGTCTTCTGCAGTTAACTCCTACTTTTCTTCTAGGCATCAAATATTAATTGTTCATATTTGCATTAATAATTCCAAAAAAATGTTACATACAAGGTACCAGGATATTTTGTCTTGAAGCATATGTGATGACAAACACAACTGTATTGATATTTGACCTCTATCAATGAGTATTTTCTAGAACTGTAAGGTGATAACTTCATTTTTTAAAGGCTTAAGCCATGACCACTGGGAGTTAACAGCACATACTCAAAAGAGCTGTACCGGAAGGAATGAGTTAATTAAATACGCTGCCCTGGGTGCCAAACCATCATTATGAAAGTCCAAGCAAGACAAAATGAAGTGTAGAAGAAAAAAAATATTTCAATGCATTGGCTACATGATAGTTTACTTAATATCTAAATGGAAACAAAAAGGTTGTGAGACATGAAAAATAAATTACTTTTTAAATACATTACTGGAATGCCAGTCAAAATCAAGGATACAAAAACAAGCAGCACTCAACTCAAACCAATTGCAACAAATGAATGTACTTTTGAATGATTCTAACACATATCAACAAATTTCTAAACTTATGGCAAACAGTATTATGGAAAAAGTATCATTTTTGGTGTTTGACCTATTAATGACTAAATTAATTAATGAAGACCTGTTTAAGTTTTTTAACGTAGTTACCCCACTGATTCCAATGATTTATGGTCTACCTAAAATCTACAAAAATAAGACTTTACCACCCATGAGACCAATTGTATCTGGGTCTGGGTGGTGTACAGAACCTCTATCAATTTTTATAGAAAATCAATTACATCCAGTACAAGATACGTGTCACACTATTTTAAGAGATACAAAATCTTTTTTAGAGCGATTATATACTCGTCTTCAAACTGTAGAAAATGATTTATTTTTTATGTTGGACGTTGAATCATTATTCACTAGTATTCCCAATGACAAGGGAATAGATATGATCAGAGAATTTTTAACGGTAAATAGATGTTTTGGCAAGGATATGACTACTTTAATCTGTGCATTGTTGGAAATCGTACTTGAAAATAACATCTTTATTTTTGAAAATGACATCTACCTTCAGAAGGTTGGCGTGGCTATGGGCACAGCTTGTGCCAATAGCTACGCCAACCTTGTATTGGCAGAATGGTAACACACATGCATATTGACAACATCCAACATATATTTTGACAACATCCTCTGGTATGTCTGCTTTGTGGATGACATTGGAATGGTGGTACAGAAGATTTAATTAAATTTGTCGATTTTATGCATGATACCTCTGACTTTTTAAGGTTTACACTTAAATTCTCCAGTAGTGAGATTGAATTCTTAGATGTACTCCTCAATAAGTCTGATATGAATGTAGTTTCAAGTAGTATTTATAAGAAGCCTACTAGTAAGAATACACTTTTACATAAAAGAAGTATGCATCCGAGACATATCCCTAAAAATGTCCTTAAAGGACAAGTCTTTAGAGTTCTTAGACTGCATAACATTGAAAGGGATGCTTTGAAAGCACTTAATGAACTTAAAAATGATTTTTTAGAACATGGATATTCAAAAGGAGAAATTGACAAGACAATAGATGAAGCCATGCAACTTAGATCAAGTAGATGCAAACCCTTCTTCGACTCTAAAAAAGATAATCTACATATGTCTGCACCTTTATCTAGCACTGCTAATAAATTCAGAGTTACATTTCAGTATTCTAGTGATATTGACAGTTATTGTTCAATTATTAAGAAAAAATGAAATATGTTACGTGAGGTTCCAGGTCTCACTCAGAAAATTGGTCTGAATCCTTCTTTTTCCTATAGAAATAATACATTTCTTAAACAGTACCTATGACACAAACCTCAGCACACACTCAATCAAATCTCTAGGAGACTAGGCACTTTTCCATGCAGGAATTGCCTAGCATGTAAGCATATATACAGGAATGCAGTATATAATCATCCTTGGTGTAATATACATCTTTCTTTACACCACTATGCGGACTGTAATACTGCCAACATAGTATATTTTACGTTTTGTGAAAAATGAAATTTTTTTTGTAGGTAAAACCAATAGATGTCTCAAGGATAGAATCCTTGAGCACCTTAGAGACATTAGAAATCAGAAGGTAACAAATGCTTTAGCTTCTCATATACTACAGACTGATTCCTCACATATGTTCAAAGTTTTAGTGTTGCAAGCTATTAAGGATATCAGAGGGGGTGATTTAGAGAACCGTACTGAAGAGGTAGAGCAAAGATAGATCCTTCTTCTGAACGCAGAAAGGTATCCTGGCCTGAACAATATGTTTTCTTTAAAACCTTTTTTAAAAGCACACCCCTTAAGACATAAACTTTTTTGTCAATATGTGCATACATCTCCTTTTTATGTCTCTTATTTAACTGACATTATTTTTATCATGTTTTTAAGGTGTTTTTAATTATATATCTTACAGCACAATTTTATACTCTCTTTTTAGCATTTGCAGGTTTTTTTTGTGCACACAATCTAAAGGATTAATTTGTTGCTTAGTAACATTGTTTTAATTGTTAATTACATTAATTGAGATCATGTTTCATTATATAAGATGGAGGCTTTTTGTGTTTAATTTGTCTGATGAAGCGGCCTGGGAGTTGTGAAAGTGCTAACCTCTCTTTTTGGATTATTAATGCTTTGATGTACACCTTGTAGGCCATTGTGCAGTGTTTCGTTTATTTATCTTTCCTTCTGCACTACACTGCATCCTGCTTTCATTTTTACTTCTATTAACATGCTGAAAGTAGCAATCTCTGTGATACCCCCACTTGTAAAAAAATTTCTTATCCAAAAAAGACCCGCTGCCTGAGCCTGATAACAACTATCTACTGGTTTTGTGGGGAAAACATGATCAAAGTAAAAAATGAACAGCAAACAACAAACAAGCTCAAAATAAATTGCTTAAAGTATTACTGCACAGCTAATGTACCACACATGATAAACTGGCATTCTGTTTAGTTTAGGGGTAAAGCCTGCAAAGATGACTGCAAGTCTCCAACAAATGTAATGAGCTTCTGAAAATACTGTAATCCTATCCTTTATTACAAATACTGTCATATGCATTTCAATACCTAAGGCTTATATGCTATCCAGTTATGTACATATTCTCTGCATGACAACAACAAAATGTCTTCAATGTTGGTAATTCTGTAACAGTATGCTTATTAAAGGTTACTTGCATCTTACAGTCTCAGACAAGCTTACCTGATGGTCATTAAAGCATTGCTACTTAAACACAGAGCAATAAGCACTGTAACAACATGCATTTTCTGAATAAGAAAAAGCATAAATCAACAGTATAAAAATATGACAGAAAACCAGAACATTCTGCAAACTCAAGGACAGATGAAAAGCCACTATAGTACTTGTGTCCACCTTGGATGGGGCAATACTCTGTACACTAACACTGCATAACTGCTTTTTGCCTTGCTTGGACACATCCAGAGTCACTATGTGGGGGAGTGGGGTGCAACAAGTATGTCACAATTTGAAATGTCTCTGGCTGACAGTGATGGCCCTGACACATTTGTCATACCTCTCAGCCTCAGAGCAAGAAATCTGGACAAAGCCATAAAGAGAAGTGGGACAAAGGCCCAAAAATAAGGACAAGTTTTAAATATTGCTCTTATAATCTTAGAAAGATAATAGAATAGTAGCTCTTGCATTAGTATGAATTTTCTGAAGGCTATGAAATCTGAAACTCAAATGTCTGTCATTATTTTCTAACTTCACTATTTAATGATTTCCACTAATTTTCCAGAAAACCACAATTTTATGAAAAACGAACCAAAAATGTGATGCAGAAATATAAAATAGCCACACAATACAGCTGGGAACCTGTCAAAGAAGGGACACGTTTTTAATATTAGTACTGTTAACTTGAGCAGCTGACAAAATAAGAGAATCTACATGCATTTCTGAAATTAAAAGCACTCTATAACTCTGATCATTACAACTATTTATTAATTGTAAACTCTTCACATTTTCTTCCAAATTTGCCATTTTGCGGAGGGATTATTAGGGGGGAGAGCAACATTTTGAGCCAAAATTGGGGACAGCTGAGAGGTTTGGATATACCTAATTCTATATAGAGATTTATTTGCACATACCTCTCAACCTCTTAATGCAGGAAATCTAGACAAGGCCAAATATAGTGGGGGAATATACCAACGGTACTAAATATTGTTCTTGTATAAACTTTTACAGTTGACAGAATAACAGGTCTTGCTTTAGCATTCATTTTTCTTTATTATTTATTTATTTATTTATTTACATTTTTGACCGGGAATGTCCGACTGGATGTAGGTCCATTTTCAGCAGAGGCCCGGGGAGAAAAGCTCCATAGTTAAAATAAACAGACAGTATATACATTGGATTACATAGCAATTAACAATTTAACATAGCAATTACTTACAACATATTTACAGATGAAGAACATAGTACATCAGTAGACAACTAGAATCTTTATCTGTGAAGTACATAACAGACATTAACGAATGTTACAATAATAAGTTCCTGCTGTATAATAAGTACTAGGCTTATGAGCATCTGAGCTTGCTATAATCAAGGTAGTTAATGGAGTGGAAAGAAAGGTAGTGGTTGGATGGGGTGGGTGATATTAGAGTGGGAGTTGCAAGAGCATAGCCAGCATGTTTTTATGTGCGCTTTTAGTAAAGTTTTGAAGTGGGTGCATGATGATACGGAGGTAATTGTGGGTGGGAGGGAGTTCCATAATTTGGATATGGTGCAAGAGAATAGTGCTTCACCAGCAGGGTTATTGGCTTTAGTGATCTGCAAGTGATTTTTGTTGCTGGATCTTAGTGGTCTGGTGGTGCGATAGGGTTGGAGTAGATTCTGGAGGGATGGGACATTTAGTGGATGGTTTACTAGTTTGTGGGTGAGTGAGAGTTGATACCACTGAAGGAGGAGAGGGAGTTCAAGCCAGCCCAGTTCAGCAAGTGAGAGATAGTGGTGACTACGGTAGGATAACCCTGTGGTGAATTTGGCGATTTTGTTGTAGCAGGTCTCTAGCTTGTTTAGATCGCATTGCCTTAGGTTGGTATATGTTAGAGAGGCATAAAGTAGGGTGGAGATAAGGTGGGAATTTGCTATTGAAATCTTTGCTGCTTTGGTGAGAAGTTGCTTATTTCCGTATAATGCTCATAGTTTTTTGTGGACATTTTTATGGTCATGGATATGTGAATGTCAAATTTTAGTTTATTGTCTATTTCCACTCCTAGCAATTTGGTATGTTCAGTTGGGTATATAGTGGTGTTGTCTTTTGCTGTGATGTTAAAGTGAGAGTATGAAGTCTGAAACTCAATGTCTGTCATTATTTAGTGACTTCATTCCTAAACGATGTGCCAAAAAAACACAAATTTTATGAGGAACAAACCAAAAAAAATGAACAAAAATCTATTCATTTTGCAAAAATATGAACAGTTAAGAGGTATAGTTCAGCCGGGGCTGTCTGAGTTTGCTGCCATCCCTCCCTCACAAAATCATAGTCGAATGGGACCTCCCCCTGCAGCTATTCCAGTGTCCCATTACTTGGCTATTTCACCTCATTTACCATAAACACTGTAATGTGCACACTGCTTTACTTCTATGATGATTTGGATTGCATTTAAAAGTTTTATTTTACATTTTACAGCACAAACACTAATAGACATCTGCTAAACAAAGCAATGCAGTCTCACAATGAAAATGGACTTAGCATTAAAACTTCTCTGCCCTTGAAACTCACATTCATAGAAACAGCACTGAAACCCACATTCAAAGAAAATATATCTGGCAAGTGGCAGATGAAGATTAACTATGGGCTGTTTTCAAATCATAGGCCCCTTGCACAGGAAACATACATGTGTTCTTTGATACACCTTTCTGATTGTATTGAATTATATTTCTTGTATAATACAGTACAGTTGTTAGAGGGCATTTTAAATTTATTGTTTGAACATTTTTCCAGTAAAAAATTAAACAAAATGCATGCACCATAATGACAAAACTGCCCTATTCAGAACATTTCCATCATAAAAGTCAACTCAAACTTCTAAAATCCACCAGTATCAGTAAAGTCATCTAAATAATTCCACATTAAAGAGATCTGTAACTAATGAAGAGGTTGCTGCTAGCAAACAAATGTATAGTTTATTGTTTCATCTACAAGTAAAGTGCCTGTTGCCCTTGAGGAATAAATTGCCTATGTTACATTAACAAAAACAATAAGCTAGTAATATTACAATAGGGAATGGATGGCAAACTGATAGCAGGTTCATCGTTACTAGGTATCTCCACCAAAGAGGACATTCTCAGGACTGCAGCATCCACCCCCTTTAAAAGTACAACACAGTACTGTATCAGCAATGCATCTATATACTGTGAGAGTAGAACCCACAGCCTTCTGCATCAAAAGCAAGTACACTACCTATTGTGCTATTAACAATACAAGCTACCTCAGCATAAGCAGCACTAAACCTCTCTTCAAGCTCTCAGCTCCTTGTAAAATCCACTCGACACTCAACTGTATCTCTCAACTTTAAAGCAAAAGAAATATGGAAAAAGTCAAAATTTATGGGGGGGGGGGACAAAAGCCCAAAAACTAGGAACACATTTTAAACATTGCTTATATAATCTTGGAAAGTTGGTAGAATAAAGTGATGTGTTATCACCATGCATTTCACTGCCAAGCCTTGAACTTCGTACCCTGTGTACTACAGTCAGAGCAACATACCACTACTATGCTAAATCAGCTGTTTCTTGAAAGACAGGTAGACTGAAACTTAAATGGCTATCATTTAGTGAATTAAGTTCTCAGCATAGCTCTCAACCTCTTAGCACAAAACACCTAGACAAAGCCAATAATGGGGGAATACAGCCCCCAAACATATTCAGTGAATTCAGTTCTCACCATAACTCTCAACCTCTTAGCACAAAAAACCTAGACAAAGCCAATATGGGGGAATACAGCCCCAAAAATAGGGACAAATTTCAAATATTGATCTTATAAACAGAAAATTGCTAGAATAAAAGGTTTTGTGTTACCATGTACTTTCTGAAGAATATGAAGAATGAAATTCAAATGCCTGTCATTATTTAGTGAATTAAAAATCCAGAAAACCACAGCTTTTATGAGGAAGAGAACAGAACAAAAATATGCGGCAAAAATTTCACAAGTGGTGGTGGGTAGGGAATTCAAGCTTTTGCTACCTGCTCCCAAGGTACAGCATTTGAGTCTAGCCACCAGGGATATTTCCTGAGTTCTCTCTAGCCACCAGGTATACTTAACTGGGGCATTGTATATAAACACACACACACACACACACACACACACACACACACACACACACACACACACACACACACAAACAACTTCAAAAGTCCGTCCATCAGCATTAGAAAGCCCGCAAGAGTAAATCCTTCCCAGCCTGCAGACATTGCAGTCCGATCCCCTTCCAGTCTATGCAGTTCTATTTGCATAGATATCTGGGATCTTTGCTGTTGCAGGCTGTCTTCCTAATCCAGACTGTCTCACCAGCAGTCTGGATTCTGTGCGCATGCTCCAGACTGGTTCAGCAGCAGTCTAGACTTGGGGAAACACTACAAGTTACAGGACTCATGTTTGTTATTTTATTTATTTTTTCTTTTGCTTTTATTTTTTCTTTCTTTTGTATAGCTGGGGGGGGGGGGCTACAGTCCTGCAGGCCAATAGCACAAGCCACCCCTGGTGTAAGGCATTTGGTTTGCTGGGCCCTTCTCTTTTTTAACAAATTCTTTTGCGTACAAAATATTAAACATTTTCTTCCATGATAAATTTTTATGAGTACACATTAACTTAACTTGGTCCTAAATTAAGAGATAGTGCCTTTATAACAGTTTGCTAATAGGTATGGCTCTGACTAGGCTTGCTAGGGTAAAATATCAATCAAGTGTCTGCATCTGTCAAATGCAAATTTAGATGACGATATGAGAATTGAAGCTCAGTGAAATATATTATATAGCTGAATTTAAACAAATCAATGAAAAACAGTATTTGGCTCCTGTGAGTAATGTTAGCTTCCTAGAAATAACAACATATCTCATCCCAGAGAATAATCACAACTATCTCTCAAAATTCTCACGTACTTGGTCAAACTTTTACTGTAACAGTAACTAAGTTTTAAATAGTAAAAATGGAGGTAAAACAGCAGATTCAGCATAAGGAAACAACACAGTGATTAATAATAGAACACTTCAATTTCCAGCAAAGAAAACAAAGAAAATGAGCAAAACTTGTTTAAATACTACAAAAGGGGCAGGAAGAGTTAAAATGGAAGGGAAGTAGTAGATGCAGCACAGGGGAACATTACAATAATTAATTAATTAATTCAGTCAGGTGACTGTACAGGCACAACATTTCAATTCCCAGCAAGGAAAGCAAAATGAGAAAAACTTGTTTAAATGACACTAAAATGGCAGAAATCAACAGATGAAAATAAGTGCAACAGAAATAAAGCTCTTTCTTGATTGTTGGCTTTAAAATGAGTTAAAATCACCACTTTTAGCTCTCCCAAGGTCAAAATACCACTTTTACCTCTCCCATAATGTTTGCATTGCTATCAGCTGTATGAAGGCTTGTAGCAATGATGCTACAAAAAGCTTCAGTCAGTGCCATATAGCTGAGCTAGGAATTTAAACAAGCCAAAAAAAAAAAAAAAACAGCTTTTGGCTCTAGTAAATAATTACAGTTTCCTAGAAAAAAACAACTTATCCTGTCCCACATCACCACTATCAATCAGACTGCTAACATACTTGACTAAAGCTTTGCTGTAAAAGTAACTAAGTTATAAACAGTAAAGGGGGAGGGGGTAAAACAGCAGATTTAACTCAGAAAAATAAAACAGAAGTGAATGAATTCAGTTCACATGGTGTTATCCAAACTTAATTAAAGATATGTAATATAAATCCATAAATTACTAAATATAGCATCAGATAGCTTAACTAATGATCATTTAGAGTCAGGATAGTTAATAGTTTTACCTACACAAAGGAAAGTTACCTGGAGTATCCTGCAGAAATCTTTTTTTAAGGGCACTTCTTACATGTCAGAAGTCTAAAAATAACTGGCAAGTTTTGAGATGATTCCTAAGGAGAATTATCTGTTTTAAAAAGACATGACCAAGCTATTTGGCAATCTCACCTTGACAAGCTAGTATTTTAGTATACTAGTAACAACAGAGTTTAAGATCAAAAACTGTGGTAACATTCATTTTGGTAGACAGAATGAGGACTATCTTTATGTCACTAATAGTAGTATTATCAGAGTTTTATGAAGTGCTTGCATCATTAACTAGTAATTATTTTTTTGCTTTGCATGTCCGATACATATATAAAAAGCAATAGATGTTGCCTGCTTCTTCCAGGATTCCAGAGACATATTTAACATTATATGTTACTCTAATCACACCTCATATAATACAGTTTGACATTTTGGATGTGTGCAGTTTCAGATTTCAGGTAAATTAAGCCAATTCAATTAATTTTTAGGTCATCATAAAGTACAGTTGTGTAAAATCTTACCATAAAGGTAAATACCTTTGTCTTCACTGCTGCAGTATTCTTAACATATGGGATTACCTACCATGAAAGCCTGACGTCCGGCCAGGCTACCAAGACTACTGTTGCTTTAAGGTATGCCGAACATCACCCAAATGTCCCTTGCGTAGAGTAGGGCATAAAGGTGATGTTCAGGCCTACAATAATCAGAAATGATTGCTCCAGTAGGAACACCAGTCCAGGGAACCAAGAGGTAATCTGTACATCCAGGAAGGCGAAGGACTAGGGGGATGGAGGGAGGGAGTGAATACTGCAGCAGTGAAGGCAAGGACATGGACCGTTATGGTAAGATTTTACACAACTGTACTATGTCCTTATATTAATTGCTGCAGTTTTCATAATATATGGTAGAGTGCCAAAGCTCAAGAAGAAACTTGGGAGGGGTAGGAGCAGAAGATTCCCCTAAAAAGCAATGGAGAACAGAACTAGCAAAACCAGCCCTAGCTCTAGAGATAACATCCAACTTGTAGTGCTTGGTAAAGGTATGCAGAGAAGTCTAGGTAGCTGCTTCAAGAATAGAATTAGTATCTTAGCCCTTGGAAAAAACCTCCAGAAGAAGCCACAGCTCTACCAGAATGAGCCTTAACTGAAGAAGGAAGGCTCTTGGCATAAAAAGTGTAACAAAAGGAAATAGCCTTAGAAATCCAAGAATAAATAGTTTACTTGTATACAGCAAGTCACAAAGATTTAAAATGAAAAGAAACAAATAACTGATCAGATTTTCTAATAGTGTCAGTCTTATTCAAATAAACCCTGAGTTGCCTATACACATCCAAAGTATGCAGCACCCTCCCACTGTTATTGTGCAGAGGGGGATAAAAGTAGGCAGATTAATAGACTGATTAAGGGATAGCTCATTAACCACCTTAGGCATAAAAAAAGGGTTGGTGCGCAAGGACACCCTGTCCTCATGAAAGATCAAAAAAGGAGGTCAAGCCATAAGAGCCTGCAACTCAGACACCCATCTGACAGAAGTAAGAGCTAACAAAAGAACAGTCTTCCAGGAACAATGTTGCAAGGAAGATGAAGCAGCAGGCTCAAAAGGAGCCTGAGTCAACTTTTCCCAAAAACTTTAAGATCCCAGGGAGGAGAAACAGGTTTCATAGGAGGTCTAATATTAAGGACACCTTTAAGAAATTATTTCAGTTCAAATCTAGAAGCTAAATTAAGAGAAAAAAGGCAGACATGCAGAGAAAGCTGATAAGTGGGCCTTAATAGAAGAATAGGCCAAACCATCATTGAGCAACTCACACAAATAAAAGAGAATCAAATGAACATCCACAGTAAATGGGTCCAGGTTACAAGAGAGACACCAAATAGAATAGCTCTTCCATTTGGATAGGTAGGCTTTCCTAGTAATAGGTTTCCTGGCCTCCTACATGACTTGTAGCATGTCCTCAGAAAAAAGATGTCTGTAAGGAATCAAAATCCTATCACCCACAGTGTCAATTGAAGCATGGACACATGGGGATGGATGAGAGATCCTTTGTCTTGTGTGATTATATCTACCCTGTGAGGTAACTTGTGATAATTGTCCATGGCTAGATGCAGAAGTAGAGGGAACCAGTGCTCTTGTGGCTAAAAGGGAGTCACCAAAAAGATTTTGGAAGCGTCCTGTTGAATTTTGAACAGGACTTTCAGAATGAGAGAAAGGGGAGGGAATGCATGAAGAAACATCCCTTTCCAAGAAAATGAGAGGGCATCCACCTTCCACACCAGTGGACTGGGACTCTGGCACAAAACAGTCTGTTTAGAGGGGAGGCAAAAAGATCCACTTGAGGAGTACCCCACTGGTGGATAATGTCCAGAAACACATCCTTGTGAAGCATACAGTCACAGGACTGAGTTAACAACCTTCTCAGAGTATCTGCCACAATGTTCTTTGTCTGTGAACAATTCCTGAAAGTGAAGAGGAGGATGAAAAGCGATCATTGGATTCAGAAACAACTGCTGAATCCACCAGTGAAGTTCCTATCTGAGACAAGGAAGAAGAGGAGCTACAAAATGTAGAGGATGTGCATGTTGAAGTCTCACTGATTTTAGAACCACTAAAGCTTTCATATGTGATGTTTGGCCAGAGGGAGCATCAGAATGGTGGATGCCCAGCAACCCAGAGCTCTCAGAAACTCCTTGGTGGTAATGGAAGTCAGAGGAAGAAGAGTGTGAAAGAAAGAAATGAGAGTTAAGGCCTTTGGTGGATGCAGGGATACAAACATTGGCACCCCCTGAATCCTACAACCCAGAAAAATATGATTCTGAGAAGGAGTCAGGGAAGATTTATTTTTAATTTATAGTGATCTCCAGGCACTGAAGAAGGGAATCAGCAAAATGAAGATTCTGCAAAAGAGTCTCTGGAGAAGACACCTGAATCAGCAGGCTGTCTTAGTAAAGAAACATTTGGATCCCTTTAAGCCTGCAAAAAACAGTCACAGGAGCAAGGCATTTTGTGAACACCCTTGGGCAGTAGAAAGGCTAAAGGACAAAGCAGAGAACTGAAAATGCCAGGAAGCAACAGAGAAATGCAAAAAAACTTCCTGAAGTGTGGATGGATCAGCATATGGAGATAAGCATCCTTGAGAAACAGAGATACAATATAGGCCCGAGGGAGAAGCGAGGAAACAGGATCTGAAGGCACAACATCAGAAAGGAGGGTACTTTTAGAAAAGTGTTTAGATGAGAGAGGCTTAGAATAGGTCACCAAGTGCTCTCTTTTCTGGGCACTAGAAACAGTCTAGTGTAGAAACCTTTCCCCCTTTACGATACGGGCACCTCTTGAATAGTACCCTGAGTCAAGAGATTTTGAAGAAACTCTGGGGAAAAGGGAAGCTGTTCCTGAGGAGGCTGAGGAATGCCCATAAAAGGAGGATGGGATTTCCACAACATGAATTACTCCTGACAAATGATTGACAGAACCCAAGCATCCTGAGTGATCTGAAGCCAAACAGGAAGAGAAAGAGAAAGACAAAGATAAAAAGGAATGTGGCTGGGAAGAGATGGATAGTCATACAGCACCTGGTTTGTCTAGAAAGGAAGGCTTCAAAATCCCTGAAAACTGAGAAGTTTTAGCAGGAGGAGCCTGTTTGCCACTCTTCTTGCCTTTAGTAGAAGGGCGGGATTGCCTACAAACAAAGGCAGGCTTAGTGGGGTAGTTTCTCGGAGATTTAGGCACAGGAGAAACAAACACATGTTTTAGCTCTTGTAAGGCCTTACCCTTATCTTGAAGGGACTTAAACAAACCAGCAGCTGCTTCCCCAAACAAAAATTTAGAGTCCAGAGGAGCATCCATCAATGGAGCTTTAATGTCATCAGGTAGAGGTTGAAGCCTAAGCCAAGAATGCCTCCTCATAACTGAACCAAAAACGGCAGTCCTAGAAGAGGCATCCGCTGCATCATAACTACATTTAATAAAATGACAAATGACTTGAGAGGAAGACCCTAGCATGGAAAGAACTGAAGTTTTACCCTCAGAGTCTCGAAAATCAGAAATAAATTGACAGGCCTGAGAAAGAATAGAAAACACGTACCTATACATATGGGTCTGACAATTAATAGCCCTGAAAGGTAGGGTAGCAGAAGTATAAACCATCTTACCCAGCCTTTCCATAGCTTTGCTGTCCTTGTCTGAAGGCAATAACTTTGGGGAATGAAGCAATTGAGATGGCTTATCAGAGGCTACAGCACTACAGAGGAGTCAGCAGCAAGACATTTATATAGAAAATAATCCTCAGGCACCCTATAAAGGCTTCTTGGGAGCAGGGGGCAGAGATTCAGGTGGATGACAGACATTGGAAAAAGCATCCAGGAAAGCAGCCAAAACAGGAGGAATAGACGCAGGTTTAGGAGATTCCAACTGCAGCAACTTGTAGTACCTCTTATGAATATCAGAGACCTGAGCACAATCCCACTTAAAATAATCCATCATCCTAGAGAGTGTGTCCCAAAGGAAATTTCCTCAAAAGGAATATCAGGACTAATAGATTCCTCCTCCTCTGACCCATAGTCCAAAGGAGAAGGAATTTGAGTAGAATAATTCAGGGATTTGTCATCAGAATCCGACTCATCCTCAGAAGAATCCTGTTCTCTAGGCTTTTTAAGGGAAGTAGAGGACCAAGAAGGAGTAGGAACTGAAATCCCATGAGGAGGCTTTAAGGACATTAAAGCAGTAAATAGCCCCTCTGTGAAGGCCTGCCACTCACTTTGTGGATCCCTACGAGCAGAAGAAACATGTTTAATTTTTTCTTTCTTTTTTAAGGGAACGTCCCCTCCAAAAAAAACTGAGAAGTTTCAGACCCAGGATGGCAGTCAAAAACCCTAATAGGAACTTCTTTCCCAACTAAAATCTGAGGGATGCCTCTAGGCCCCTCAGAAAAAAATTAACTGTAGTTCCCCCAAATGTCCAAGACAGATGCCTACATAGCCTCTTCAGACATGCTGCCAGCCGGATCTTGAGCAGCCTCCAACATGGCCATAGCATAGAAATCTGACAACACAGAAGGGTGAGCCTCCACTTTTGTAGTGATATCAGAAGAAACACCTGGCAGAGGCTGGACAGCAGAAGATTCTGGTTGTACCTTTTTCACCTTCTTCTTCCCTAATGGCTTACCCTCGGAATGGGAGATTCCTTCCATTGTATCTTCAGTGAGAAGCATAAGATGCTGGTTGTCAAGATACAAGGAAAAGGAAGAAAGGCTACTTAGTGAAGGGTTTTCAGAACAAACGTAAAAAAAGACACATCATTGTGGTCTTTATGGGAGATCTGTCTCTCACACTGACATTTACCCTTCCTGGATGTCATTACATTCAAGGAGCACAAAAAAATCAAGAAAAAACTAAAACCCCAACAGGGCACTTATCTGCAACTGCTAGAAGAGCAAACAGGCATAGGTAGTCAATGGAAAACAAAAATGCATTTAATTGGAGGAAAACAGCCGCAGGTAAACAGACTGATGGTGAAAAGATACATTCAGACTGGCAGCAAAGAAGGTTTGCTTATGGTAGGCAGAATGTCACCTCTATGCCCTGCGCTACACAAGGAGCATTTGGGTGACGTTCCGCATACCTTATTGCAACAGTAGCTTTTGGTAGACTGGCCGAGCGTTGGGCCTCCATGGCAGGGAATCCCATATGTTAAGAATACTGCAGCAGTGAATGTAAGGATGTCTACATATTTCAGTGGACATGAGAAAGGATAACATACCCTAGAGGGTGAAACAGAGACAGAGTGAAAGAAACAGAGAGAAAGACAGAAAATATACAATGTAAAGTATTTAAATCTATGCATGCAGTTTAGTTTTTTGAGTCTTGTCATAGATATACATTTATGAGACAATGTAATGGATCCTCAAGTAATACAACACAAATGTACAAATCAGAGTCACTTCCATTTGCTGGCTGAGACATGCAACTTCTCTATACTTAAGGTACACTTTCATTCATTTTAATTCTTGTTAATACCTGGTTTGGCAGGACCATATTTTATTTAGAATGGCTCTGCTATATCTCATTGACATATCAAAACTCTTAATCAAAACAGCTCACCAGTAATATTGCATAAAATGTCACGTACAAGCATTTTTGTATCATGCACACTTAGACTTGTCATATTATGAGAAAAAGATAAACATAAAATGCATTTTTTACTAGGTGCACCCCCCCCCCCTTGCAGCCATTGATGTGGGGACTTTGTCCATACATCCCTTAACATTAGTCCTATTCCGGTTACTGCAACTTGATGAAAGAACAATCAGTGACATGTAAAGTAAAAGCTGTCTTGTTCTTTCTCCAGGAAGCCATGAGATCAGGTAAGCCATACCTGCTAGCAAAGAACTATAAATTTGCTCAAATAGGTAGTGAACATCAGTTATATAAATAGTACTTTCAGAATGCAAACAATTTTAAAATTTAAAATATGTGTCTGTGGTATTTTTTCTTGATTACATGTTGCACCTCTCATTCTCAGAGAGAATACTACAACAGTAATTAAATTTGGCAATTGTTGATTTTTATCAAAATTAACTTCTGCAAATAGTATATTAGTAAATGGATCAGTGCAGTCACTATAACATAGATAAGCAATTAAGACTGAAGTTTAGTAAGTAAAATGTACCTTTATCTCAATTAAAGTCACACAAGAACACATTTTTTTTCTGGGTCAGGCCTTCAGTACCCCCTGCATATAGGGTCTCTCACACCTCTGACTTATACTAACTTCCTGGAAGCATAAGAGCAGAAACAGGGCTAAAAAGAAATTAAGGAAAAAAAACATTCTTCTGCTTTGTTACAACTGTGCAACTAAAACAATGACAAAACCTCCACACTAAAAATCAAAACACAATCAAATCAGATCTTTAAAACAGATTTAATTTGTTAAAAGCAGTCTTTTTTGTATATTTACATGCATGCTCTTTTTATTATTCTGTTCAATAAATAAACTGTCCACTGTCTGTCCCACTATAGATGTAAAAGTGACCTAAAACAAAGAAACCTTAAAGGATCCTTTGTGAATAGATGCCTGGTACTTATGCACTTATCTATATACAAGTTAAAAATGTGGTGACATTTCAGTACTTTTTAATAATCTAGGAAAATGAAACACAAGACCAGCGTGCTAGTGTCCTCCTGAATTGCACAACAACGCTGTAAATCCACTCCAAATGTTTTAAGCACTTTTCGTTTGCTTAGATCAGCTAAACTTCATCAGAAACGTTATAACCATAAATTTAAGAGTCTCCTTTTATAACATTTTAATAAACTAGTGCTTTTTACGTTGCCTTCGTGAAGATTTCCATTACTAGACTTTGTGTTTCAAGTGGATTTACAGTGTTGTTGTGCAATTCAGGAGGACACTAGCACGCTGGTCTTGTGTTTCATTTCCTAGTTTGTTTGCTACTTTTTAATAATATGTTGGGCTCAAAATCTTCATGTTACTTAGAAAGCATTAATGTTTTAGCTCAATGAACACTGTTTTTATCAGCAGGAACATTAGCAGGTGCATGGTATAACAAATACTGGTACTTGCAGCTCACATATCATTTGACATCTCTCTCAATTTCCTCTACTAAAAGAAAATATTTATTTCTTGACATCATCAGTCTAATCCTAATTTTTCTTCAAACTGCAGAAGGATGTGTTGTGATTTGACTTTCTTCTGAGATGAAGTCACTTCTGCCTCACTTGTTTAATTTTTATTATTTATCCTTTGTTGACTGGGTTAGTCCCACCATGACCTCTTTCAGTGGAGATCCAGGATGATGTTTATACAATTAGTGGGAATTTGGCCAAAGCACCAGGAAACAACCCCTACACTTTTTGGTAGGAGCAGATGGACTCTCAGTTTAATGACTCATCTATAGGATGGCACATTCAGAAGTGTAGCTACCCACTGACGCTGCACTGCAGTGTCAGCAATTGACCTACCAGGTGTGGGAATAGAACTCACAGCCTTCTGCTCCAAAGGTGAGTGTGCCACTGACATTTTTAAAGCACTTCTTGCCTTTATAAATGCCATTATCCTAGGCACAGAGTAATTCACATTCTCTGTGCTTTCTTTATGTTGTAAAATAGATTTATTTTTTACTGATTAATTGCATATTGCTGCAAATGTCACAGTTATAGGTTCATAGGTTCATAGGTAGGTACTAGGCTATCAGCCCAAGGGCCTACGTAAGCCTAGCCAACAAGGTTCCCTGGCTTACGCCACCCAAGAAAGTTATTTTCCTATGCCACTGTCGAGCAAAGACACAGAAGTGATCCCCAGGGTGTATTTCCTATTTCCCATCCACTCATCAAGATTTTTCTTGAAGAGTGTTAATGAAGAACTTTGCTTGACATAGATGGGTAGCCAGTTCCACTCACATCAGCCTTATCACAAATATGAGATCTCTACCATATCCTAAATCACAGATATTGTGATCATTTTTTAAAATTATCTCTTTTTTTATTTGGAAATAACCAACTAACCCCAGAGCAAGAACTGAGATACATGTTTTCAGTAGTAAGTGAATTTAATGAACTCTTAATGAACTTTTATGATCCATTAAACTCAGAAAACAGAGCGATCTACAAGATTTAAAACAGATGAAAATCAGGGAAAAAAACTGCAACCATTGTAATATAAATGTTAAAAAAAAAAACAATTAAAGTATGTGAAAATGCCCAGACACAGCATGTGGTCAATGTAACCTAAAATGGTGTTCAGTTGAATGAAACTAATAACAAAAGCAAACAAGGCAATGCACAATGGTTAAGATTATACTCTAAGAAGTTGCATGGCTAATTCCTGGTGGACATATATCTCAACTCACACTAATGTACAGACTAAAAACAATATTTTCTATACTGTGAAAACAATCAAAGGATCCAAATGCAAAAAAATGAAGTCCAGGCAGTTAAGGCTTGGCTTCAGATCAAAATATTTTCTATACTGTCTGTGAACAACTCTCATCTACCATTAATGCCTGTTATTACTTACCTGATGTATAATCATGTCAACTATCCTTAGCAGAAAGAAATATTTAATTTTATTTTTAGTGGTCTAATTACGTACATGTTTCAGATTAATTTGAAAAGCAAGAATTAACTTGACAACATGTCCCGCCCATTCTGAGATCACAGTCAGCTGACACAGGCTATTTCCTATGGAAGACAATAATAACTCACAACTGAGAAGTAACTGATAATGCAAAAAGTATTTGAAACTACAATCCAAAAATAGTTTTAGTAGGCAGTCCTTAAGGTTTCTCATCTAAAGCTTGTATGCAGTTAGATGAGAATAATTTGATATGAAATAGTGTCTGCCTTTGATTTCTTTCTTTTTTTTTTAAATACCTTTATTGAATTATCACTTGTGGCATAGGCAAATTTACATTTATACAAAAATAATCAAACTGTATTAAATTAACATTAACAAACATTATACTTCACATATACTGCTATATATCATATAACCTAAACAATATTACATAAATTATTCAATTCCTGCCCCTTTTTTTTAAACAAGAAACATCTTTATTAGACCATCACTTATGACATAAGTATACTTATATCTGTGATGCTCATATTAATGCTATGTTTTTGTGTTCAGATTTTGCCATTTGAGTTTTCATAAAATATGTCTACTTTGAAATGTTGCATAAAGCATTTTGAGAGTGCTGAGAGCTTCTGGTACATCTTTTAAGGATGTGTGACATCATGCAAAGGGAAGACTATGGGAGAGAAAAATAGCTAAAGACTCAAAAGACAATCATAAGGCCTTCTTTAGCTATGTTAGAAACCTAGGAGGAAACTCCCAGATATGCTCAGAACTAGTTCAAAATGATGTGAAGATTACTGATCCTACAGACATTGCCAACATACTGGCTGACAGGTTCAGTGCAAACTTCTCCCCCCCTCCCCCCCAAAAGGAGAGATATCTATACCAAATGAGTGCAGCCCCCCAAACATCTCCAGCGCCCAAGTGAGAACTGCTCTCCAAAGCAAAAACACAGCATCCATGGGACCCGATGGTGTCCCGGCTGTGTGCTCCACGAACTCAATGAGGAATTAAACCCACAGCTAGGACAGCTGTTTAATCAAAGTCTTACCTCTGGATACATCCAGGAGTGGCGCACTGCAACTGTGGTCCCACTTCACAAAGGCGGTGCCTCCACAGACCCTGGAAATTACCGCCCATTAGCTTGACAAGCCTTATCTGCAAAGCCATGGAGAGGATCATAATGGACCTCATAAATAAAGACATAGGGAATTTGCAGACTTTGGATCCAACCCAGTTTGGCTTTGTCAAAGGCAGATCATGCCTTTTAAACTTGGTTGACTTTTTGAAACAGTCACCAAAGCCATTGATGAGGAAAGGCAGTCCATACAGCCTACCTCGATCTGGCTAAGGCCTTCGATACAATACCCCACTCGGGTATCATTGAAAAACTCATCAGCTTAAATGTTAACCCATACATCACAAGATGGGTTGCAAACTGGCTGAGTGACAGAACCCACAGGGTCAGAGTTGCTGGCGCCATGTCAGACTCAAAGCCTGTCACAAGTGGTGTCCCACAGGGCTCAGTCCTGGGCCCACTCTTGTTTGGCATCTACTTTTCCAAGTACAAGCAAACACAGGAGGGTTATGGCTGACAAAGTTTGCAGATGACTGCAAACTGGGCCATAGTAGAAAACACATCTGACACAGATATCCTTCAGAAGGGTCTCACAGAAACGGATAACTGGTGCCAGAGCCACGGCCTAAAGTTAAATGCCAAAAATGCATAGTCATACCCTTCGGGAAAAACAAGGTTACCCCTAGCTACCAAATAGGTGGCAATCCACTGAGCACAGAAGAAGTTATCAGGGACCTGGGGACCCAGGTTGATAGTAGTCTGTCATTCGACACCCATGTAGCTAAAGTAGTTAGGAAGTCCTTCTACATTGCCCACCTTATCATGAAGGGATTCTCATCTAGATCAAGGGAGGTCATAGTCTCCCTTTACTCATCACTCATCAGACCAATGATTGAGTACAATGCCCCATTCGGAATGTATCTGACCCGACACTTGCAGCAGCTGGAGAGGCCACAAAAGTTCCTCACCAAAAGGATAAAGGGTCTCAAAAATCTGTCCTATGCTGCCCGACTGAAAGAACTCCAGCTCTATTCAGTCGCTTACCGCTTGCTCAGAGGTGACATTTGCCTAACATACAAGGCCATGTCAAACCCAGATTTGATGAATATGCTTCACCTCAAAAAATCTAGATCCATCAGAGCCACAAGGGCGGGAGACTTAAACCTCGACACGGCTATTAATAGGACGTGCTGGAGAGATAGATTCATCACCCAAAGACTCCCTATGCTGTGGAACAAAATCCCGGTACATGTGAGGCAGAGCACCTCGCTGGCCTTGTTCAAGAGAAATCTTGACCAATGGATGGGAGATCGCAGATATACCCCAGGAATTACCTCAGTGTCACTGCTCGACAGAGGCACAGCAAAATAATGGGTATAGTTCCCCATACTAAAGGGGTGGCGTAAGCCACAAAACAATGGGCTAGGCTTATAAATGCCCTCGGGCAGATAGCCTAGTATGAACCTATGAACCTATGAATTATCCCATAGTTTACTTTTTTAGGAGGTGCAATTTTAGCTCATATACTTACAGTAAGAATCTGCCATTGTAAACCTCCTAGGTACTACACAGGGGAAACTGAAAGGCAGTTTTATTCAAAAATATCTGAGCTTTCAGGGAGATTAAAAACAAACACCTATGTGGATCTGTTGTCAGAGATTTTATGGAAGCTCTTCTAGCAGTTTTCATTTCATTTCAAGTAAGTGGGCAAGAATTAAGGAATGTAAAAATAAAATACAACAAAAGGAGGCTTGACTTATATTAAAATCTGATATACTTTGTTTGTAGTTGTAGAATTATGGGGTTTCCATGAATGTAGTTTATAGAGAATATGATTTAATGTAATTTCCATCTTAATGTTTTGAAAGATTTGCTTATTTTCTTTGCAGTTTTCTCTGTTGCAATTATTTCAGTGTTCACTAACTAGATTTACATTATGTGATGGTGAGATAATTAGTAATAGAAAAGCTTTTGAATTATGGTGAAAGGGTAGTGGCTGAGGTAACAAAATTAAAAATAAGAAAGTACTGAATGCATATATATTTTCCCTTTTATGGTAAGTTGTATGTCATAATCAGAACAGTAGATTAGAAAAGGGCTGCAAACAAGGCCTAGTTGCACTTCAGCAATGAATATGACACAGTATCACACACTCACGGTAAAATATGGACATGAATGTGTGTGTGTGTGTGTGTGTGTGTGTGTGTGTGTGTGTGTGTGTGTGTGTGTGTGTGTGTGTGTGTGTGTGTGTGTGTGTGTGTGTGTGTGTGTGTGTGTGTGTGTGTGTGTGTGTGTGTGTGTGTGTGTGTGTGTGTGTGTGTATACTAATATGTTCATGTATATGAACACATGTGCCTGGGTTTGTGTGGACTTATGTGTACACATGCTCATCTACATGCACATATATGCTTGCATGCCAGTGTGTCAGTATGTGCATGCATATATGATTTTATATATATAGGTATATATAATGTATATATTTATATATATGGGTGTTCCATCTTTTGTCAAACACTTTTTGGTAATCTCATGTAAAGCCGGCCAAAATACATTGAAACACAATCCATCAGCTGCAGGCGCTGGGGAATACTGGTCATCGTATGTATGTCTCTTACAAGTTCTTTGAAGTAACAGCTATTAGTTATAGCTCCTGGCATGCAGTGACAGCTTTTGCCACCACAAGAAGAGTGTTGTGGGAATGCACTTCATTGCTTCAACTTGTGCAGTTCAGCTGCCTTATTTTGTTGAGGATAGGTCAGAACAGCTTTCCAAGTACTGCAAATATTCAGGAAAAAAGTGTTAAAGTTCTCAGGTTCCACAAGATGTATCCGTGTATCACATTATCACACTACTGACATTCTATTTAATGGGAGGTAAAAAAAATCTCACTTCTTTATTTCTAAGGCAGGTCATATACTGGGGACTTCTGAGAACATGAAGTAAAAGCAGTAAACCTGGAGACGCAGCAGAAAAACAAGATCACATTAGTATGGCAAACCCTACGAAGGCTGTGATGTGGTAAAACATATTATATAATAAGAAACAGAGTGAGAGTGATGCATTAAAATACTCATAATACAACTATATGATGAAAAAAAATGTATTCTCCAAGGTGGAGTTTTCCTTTAATCTGCCAACCACGTCAGTGCTGTTTACAGAATAATAATGATACACATTTTTCTTGTGTATTTACTTTGTTTTGGTAAAAAGGATGTCTGTCTGAGCAGTGCCATTTTAGTAGAGGCCTAGTAAAATAAAAATTCCAATTCTAGTAAAACATGAATCTATGAACATGCTTATGATATAGCAAATAAAAATGAAAACAATAATTTGTACAAACACTCTTTCATACGTAATTTTTCCAGAAAATTCCATTTTGGAATTTTGGAACATGTCACCTAAAACCCATGATTGGAAGGTGCTGTTAGTAATTTGTGAACTGGTCTGGCAGCTCAGGCTATGTGCCATCTTTCCACCTGGATTGAACAAATTTACATCTATTTTCCCCGTACTGCAAATGAAGGCTAGGAAGTTATAAGTGAGTTAGGTTTTACTAGAATTGTCATTTTTCTTATACTAGTTTGTTTATTTTGCTATATGGTCATTTTGGGCTAATTCCTATCTCTTTCAAGCTCCCTGCCTTAAAACCCACATTTGTGTGGTTTTGAGCTTGTTTCAGACTCAGCACAGCTCCTCGTGGTCCTGCAGAGTGTTACAAGCAGCAGAGAGACGAAACAGAGACTTTAAACAGATTAAGTATTTTTTCTCTGCCTTTCTACTTGCGACTGCATATTCTCGCTGAAAAGCGAGTTTCTAGCTATTCTAATATCTGAAAAAGCTTGTTTTTGCATTTTTACTGTTCCTGCATGTCTTTAAATCGTTTTTGTGTTGTTTAACTGTTGTAGGCTACACATTCAAGTGTGCTAGCCTGTTTAAAGCATTTACAGTGTTTTTCTGTTAAGTTACTGTTCTGTTGAAAAAAGAAAAAAAAAACAAAAAAATCCTTGTTTCCCACCTTTTCTGAACTAGAGTAGTCCAGATTTCAGGTTTTGCTGAATTCTGGGCTGTGGTATAAGTTCCTGTATTGCCCATCTCCTTACTTGGATAGGAGGAATCTTCTCTGTTCACCAGTGAGAGTGTGGAGCTTTGAGCAGCCTATCTGTCCCTGGAGGAGTGGTCTCAGCCCAGCAACTAGTAGCTTATTGGCTTATTGGCTGTTTTGGGCTAATTCCTATCTCTTTCAAGCTCCCTGCCTTAAAACCCGCATTTGCACGGGTTTGCGCTTGTTTCAGACTCAGCACAGCTCCTCGTGGTCCTGCAGAGTGTTACAAGCAGCAGATAGATGAAAAGAGAAACTTTAAACAGATTTTTCTCTGCCTTTCTACTTGCGACTACATATTCTCGCCGAAAAGCGAGTTTCTAGCTATTCTAATATCTGAAAAAAGCTTGTTTTTGCATTTTTACTGTTCCTGCACTTCTTTAAATCATTTTTGTTTTGCTTAACTGTTGTAGGCTACACACTCAAGTGCTCTATGTTTAAAGCATTTACAGTATTTTTCTGTTAAGTTACTGTTGTTCTGCTGAAAAAAGAAAAAAAAACAAAAAAAATCCTTGTTTCCTGCATTTTCTGAACTAGAGTAGCCCAGATTTCAGGTTTTGCTGAATTCTGGGCTGTGGTATAAGTTCCTGTGTTGCCCATATCCTTACTTGAATAGGAGGAAGCTTCTCTGTTCACCAGTGAGAGTGGGGAGCTTTGAGCAGCCTATCTGTCCCTGGAGGAGTGGTCTCAGCACAGCAACTAGTAGCTTATTGGCCGTTTTGGGCTAATTCCTATCTCTTTCAAGCTCCCTGCCATAAAACCCACATCTGCACGGTTTTGCACGATTTTGCGCATTGTCGCGCAGTGCCGTTTAAGCAGTTTTAAACTATTCCCGGCTCCACAAAGTCTGCTCTTCAATTTTTCCCTTAGAACTAGTCAAACTCTCAAAATAAGCACTCAACCTTCATTCTACAGCCCAGCACTAGCTCAAATTTCTCAGTAAGCACTAACAAACTTTAGCACTACACCCCCTTATACTATCCAGAAGTACAAGGCTCCCTATTTGTCCATTCCGGGCAATCAATAAATCAGTTCTTTAAACCATCCAGGCATGTCCAAAGTGCAGTTTCAGGTATACTCTCCAGTCCAGCTGGTGAATCTGGGAATCTTGAGGCATTGTTACAATTGCCTTTTGTACAAAGACAACCCTCTCCTCCTTCCAACAAACTCAAATATATGTGAGAGATGCAACTATACAGCCAAACTGGAGGCCGAGCTCTCTCAACACAAGACTGGCACAGTCAGTCAGGAGGAGAAGGAAACCACTCGCACCACACAACCAGTCTCACATAGACCAATCGCACCAGCAAACTAGACACATAAACTCACAAAAACATACTCAGAGGCTCTAAATAAAAATCTGCCAAAGCAACAGAGACCTCCAAAGCAGACATCCAAGCAACTGCTACCCCACAACAACTTTCACGTATCACATACTTCACAAAGTCAGTGTGCCACGCAGTCGCAGCCCCTAAGGCTAAATAACACACCTAATACAATAGTAATTGGAGACTCCATTGTCAGGCAGACTGACGTCCCACTCACCAGACTGAACAAGGAGAAGGTCACTGTAAGCTGCCTGTCAGGTGCCAGGATCCGCCACATAACACAAGCACTCAGGTCACTCCACAGCAGGTATAAATATGACTCTATCATTGTCCATGTTGGTGTGAATGACCTGAGATGTACCTCCCTGGACTACATGAAAAGAGACATAGAGGAGCTCTCTGATCATGTAGCCCAGGCCGGTATGATTCTGACCCTGAGTAGCATCATGCCCTCACCAAGAATAATAGCAATAGCCGAAACCGGTTTGCTTCAGCATAGGTTTTTACCTATGTTGACAAGATTTTTTGTGCTATGATGCAGCAATAAATATTATTACCATCATCCTGTACGTGCTGGTCCATTTTTGGTTTGATGTTTCTCACCAAGAATAATGCCACAGTATATGGACAAAATGATCAATTTTAACAATTGACTAAGCTGTTGGTGTCATTCAAAGGGGATCCAGTGTCTGTCAGCCTGGGATGACATGCTCGACAAGCCACATTGCTTTGCCAGGGACGGCTTGCACCTGTCACCCTTAGGCTTTTGAATTCTGGCTAAGGCTCTTGCCACCCCCATAGTGCCTTTTTTAGGCAAGGCTCGAAAGACAAACCTACCTCCATAGACAATACCAGAAACAAAAAACTAAGGGTAATGCTACTCAATGCCAGAACTCTAAACCTCAAGATGCACACACTCGAGGTACTCCTCAGTATGGAGAAAATCGATATCTGTGCAGTAACAGAAACCTGGTTCAAGGCCCCAGAGAGCAGCCCAGCACTACCAGGATTCAACTCATACCATTCTTTTCGGCCCCAGAACTCGGACTGAAATACTAAAGGTGGGGAGTATCCATTTTCTTCAAGGATACACACACCTTCAGGTTAGTGGCACTGCACGAGGCAGGGGAAACCATCCATGTGCAACTAACAGTAGATAAAACTGCTTTTCAGTTTGTAGCCTGCTACAGATCACCCACCTTGTCACAGGACCCCCACTTGGCATTCCTGAGAACATTGGAGAATATGAAGGTCTCACCAAACACCATGATATTGGGGGATTTCAACTACTTAAAACATTGACTGGGAAAACTTCTCAAGTCCCAACTCTTTCACCCAATGGTTCCTGGAGTTTATAAACTCAAATGCCATGGAACAACTGGTCACCACTCCCACAAGAGGGGACAGCATATTTGACTTGGTCATCACTAACATGGGGCCTCAATGTTCCAGACCCCTCGTTGGTAAGATCAGACCATAAACTAATCACAATGGACATCCACATCCTGACCCCACCCCCAGCCAAGGAAACCACTGTGAAAAAATTCTCAAAAGCAGACTTCACACTTCTCAAGACCGAGGTGGAAAGTTTCAAAGCCCCCGGGCTAATGGAAAATGCTACCCAAACTGCAGAATCCTTTACAAATGCACTCTATGAGCACCTAAAGGAATGCATGGATTGTGCCATCCCAAGTCAAACCAAGACTCACTCCTCCAAAAACAGGAGACCAGTCTGGTGGACCCCAGCCATAAATAAGCTATACAACAGAAGGAGGAAACTATTACATGATAAGGACAAATCCCAAAAAGGGAAGGCATCCCCGATCAGTACTAGCAAGAAACTTCGATCCCTCATAAAATCATCAAAGGCTAGCTTTGAAAGAAAAATCGTCAAAGACTCTAAAGATAATCACAAGTCGTTCTTTAGCTACATCAAGAATCTGGGTGGCAACTCTCAGATCTACTCTGAGCTGGTGAAAAATGGCACAAAATACACTGAACCCACTGACATTGCCAATATCTGGTGGACAGGTTCAGTGCAAACTTTACCCCCCCTTCCCCCCCAAAAGGGCCAGTGTCTATCCCAGAAGAATGCAGTCCCCCAGACATCACAGACACACAGGTGAAAGCAGCCCTCTCCAAGTAAAAAACACAGCATCAATGGGACCGGATGGTATCCCGGGCTGCGTCTTACACGAGCTCCAAAATGAACTAAACCCTCACATAAACTCACTGTTCCAACTCAGCCTTACCACAGGTTATGTACCCAAAGAATGGCATACAGCAACAGTGATCCTGCTCCACAAAGGTGGCCCCACAACGGATCCCGGGAACTATCGCCCTATAAGCCTGACTAGCCTGGTCTGCAAGGCTATGGAGCTCATCATCATGGATCTCATAAACAAAGACATTGGGAACTTCCAAACACTGGACCCTACGCAATTCGGCTTTGTTAAAGGCAGATCTTACCTCTTAAACCTAGTTGACTTCTTCAAAATAGTAACCAAAGCCATAGATAAGGGAAAGGTAGTCCACACAGCCTACCTGGACCTCACAAAGGCCTTTGACACAATACCCCACTCTGGCGTCATAAATAAGCTTACCAACTTAAATATTAACCCATATGTCACAAGATGGGTTGCAAAATGGCTCAGGGATAGAACTGACATGGTCAGAGTCGCTGGTGCCATGTTCGACTCTAAAACGGTTACAAGTGGTGTCCCACCGGGCTCAGCCCTGGGACCCCTCTTGTTTGGTATATACTTCTCTGAGGTACAGGCAAACACGGGAGGACTGTGGCTTACCAAGTTCGCAGATGATTGCAAACTGGGAGCCATAATCGACTCGCCGGCTGACACAAGCATCCTCCAGAAGGGTCTTACGGAGACGGATACCTGGTGTCAGAACCATGGCCTCAAGCTAAATGCCAAAAAATGCATAGTCTTCCCCTTTGGGAAAAACAAAGTGCCCACAAACTACCACATAGGAGGTAATCCACTAAGTATGGAAGAAGTAATTAGGGATCTGGGGACTCAAGTAGATAGTAACCTCTCCTTTGCCAATCACATTGCCAAAGTGGTTAGAAAAACCTTCTATATAGCTCACCTAATCACAAAAGGGTTCACATCTAGATCAAGAGAGGTCATTGTGCCCCTCTACTCATCGCTCATCAGGCCCATAATTGAGTACAATGCCCCATTTGGGGTGTACCTTACCCGACACTTGCATCAGCTGGAGAGACCTCAAAAATACCTCACCAAGAGGATCATGGGCCTCAAACAGATGCCCTATGCAGCTCAACTAAAGAAACTCCAGCTCTACTCAGTTGCTTACCGCCTATTCAGAGGTGATCTCTGCCTGACGTACAAGACCATATCTAATCTGGAATTGTTGGACATGCTCCACCTCAAGAAAACCAAATCCATTAGAGCTACACACTCCAGGGATTTAAACCTTAGCACAACAATAAATAGGACATGCTGGAGGGATAGATTCATATCCCAAAGGCTTCCCTTGCTCTGGAATAGAATCCTAGTCCATGTTAGGCAGAGCCCCTCGCTGACCCTCTTCAAGAGAAATCTTGATGAGTGAATGGGAAATCATAAATTTACTCCTGGGATCACTTCTGTGGCCCTGCTGGACAGAGGCTCAGGAATCTAATCTAAAAGGGAGGCAAAATCCAACACATTCTGGCTAGGCTTATAAATGCCCTAGGGCAGAAAGCCTAGTATCTACCTATGAACCTATGAACCTATATGCCTCATATAATTATTTTTTTACACAGTTTTATTGCATATATATTCCTTGCATGCTAAGAAAAGAGTGGTTAATGGCTTTAAACTAAAAGTAATCTTTTGTGTTGACTTCAACTGTTTTGCTTTATTTACGTAATTACTCAACTTGTTATTTAATTAATCAATAGGAGGAGTTTTCAAGTTGTATATATTTGCATTTTTATGTGTATAGCATTCTGTTGAAGTCAACCTGGAGGGACAAAACGCTTAATAAAACATGTCTTTTTATCCATTGCTGTACTTCCCTTTGGCATTATTTCTGCTTTTGTTTATTAGTTTGTTTTATAATGCCTCACCGTTTTATTACATACTTGGCTTTTCATGTCTGAATAATTAGTTAAAAATAATAGTAATGATAACTGATCAGAAAGTCACAGAGTGTGCTTCATGTATGTATATGTCACCGATACGTATTTTATCATTTACAGTGTTTAGGTGAGTATAAATATTTATTTATTAATAATCAACATGTATCCCCTAATTATTAACCATCTGGTGCTAGTAACATAATTTCCTTGGTAAGTCTTCCCTGAAAGAAGACCAGTACTGACTTTGATTACTGTGTACTCAAGGTTTTAGAACAAGCAGTTATTTGCTATTCTAACATTACGATGACTAAAACTGATGGCAGAATCATATCTTATGTTCAGATCAAGTATTTATTTTGCAATGAAAAGAATGCTAATGCTAAAAAGTCATTTTTAGTGTTTCATTTGCCTTAAGCATATTATATTTAGGGTTTTCAACTTATCATATAGAAAAGTCTGGACATGTATGTAAAAGCAAAATGCAAGCATTAACCTCCCCTCGAGGGGAATGTCGCACAATATTACTGTGCTCAATCAAACATATTCTTGTGTTCTTCAATGTCAGTGACAATGCTCCTTAATTCTGGACAGTTGGCAACCCCAGTTATATTCTTGATGTAATGTCCCTGATTTCTTTCTCAGATTTGTGTCTGTAATATATGTATTTCTTAGTATAAGCAGAATTTGTATGGCTTGTGGTTCCATTTTATATTATGTTGCTAGTTTTGAATTACATCAGGGCTTGATGAATACATTAAGGCATGTATAACTGCTTATATATATATATATATATATATATATATATATATATATATATAAATATATATATAATTATATGAGAAAAATATTGGTCATTGTGACAATATTAAGCTAAGAGTAAATAAACATTCGAGTCATCACCTTGGAGATTATTTACAAAATGCAGGACAGGCAGAACCCCAAGTAATTTTTAGCAGTATGTTTTCTCTTATGGCAGTATGAACATTAATATATGCTGGTGATAGGGAAAATATTTCTATTTTTGTTTGCATCTTTGAAAAAAAGAAAAAAAACAATTATCTTTAGAATTAATTTTAGACAGTGAAATACCAGCTATAGGGACCCATTATCAAATAATATGACACAAGAATAATTTTGTGTATTTTTGTATTTATTCTAATGTTTTTCAAAACCTTCTGTCAACCTTCTGGCCATCTGGTCATTCTGACCCACAGTATCTCCTGACTACATTGTTCCCCATAAGAGCCAAAGTTAAAGTGGGAGGGAAACGACCCACTGTTCCTTTATAGATTTTTTAAAGAGCCTCATATGATATCAAGGCTATTTTATTTTCATATTTTGCATGCTAGTAACACCTTTTCATTATATAATTTGGTTATTTATTGAAAAGTTGTTTTGTTATCTCTTTTTTAAGAAAAAAGAGTATATGCACCTGGACATGAAGACAGGCACACATGCACTTATGCCATGACAGTGATGATGTCATCAGGAGAAATTCAGGCAGTTTCTATGCAGAGAAAAGTATAGACTCTACTACAAAATAAAAAATGTGCTAACAGCCGCTAATCTGGAAACATTCTTTTTTTCTGCTATCTCTCTGGGAAAGGAGACTGTTTATACTATAGTAATCCTCTGGGACTACAAGAAGGAAGACTGGCGATATTACTGTAATTCCACTGAGACTGCAAGAAAGAGGAATGTTTTCAAAATAAACTTTTTTTTTTTTAATTTTGCTGCAACATGATTCTATACTATACTGCAACTGCTGTTATAAATAAGTAATACATTATTGAGTTTATTCTGGCTCACTGTATGTAAATGCCTGACTCTCTAAAATTGTTTAACATATTCTTATAAACTTTTCATGGAATGTTACTAGGATAATTATCTAACAATAATTTTTAATCTGTGCTTTACCCTCAGAGATAAATGTATGGCTAAATCCTGAATGATAGTGAAAGAAATATCTGTTTAATATAAAATTATTAAATATATCATTTTTACATAGACACATATAATTATTTTAGTTGCTCAGTCACAGCAGCACTACATATTTGTTTTATAGCCTTTAATATGCATTTCTATGCAGTTACTTGATCGTTTTTATTTACCAATTTCCAATGGCAATTCTTGCCTGGATTTGACCCTATCTACAAATGATGATAACTCTGCTTTATTTCAAATCATTCCTATAACTTTTTCCAGGACAAAACACAAGGATGGTTAGCATTATACAGGATATTGCTATTAACTTTGATGGTAAGCAGGTAACATAAACTCAAATATATATATATATATATATATATATATATATATATACATATTTTTAGAACAAGTAAAATATTCAATTTTGCAATGACATTTAAAATTACCGAACATATCCTTTTTTTCTGAGAAAAGAATAACATCTTTCAGAAAAACACACCATAATGATATACCTTGAGTCTCTTAGCCTGAAAATATTTAATTTATAAATGTTTGTTGAGAAGGCGAGGGCAAAATACCAGAATAACCAAATGACTATGTGGGGCTATTGGTGACATCTACTTGTGGGATGGAGTCTAAAACATTTCTTTTCTTGGGCGAAGGCACAACCCCTAAGTTGCAGATGTTTTAGTAAACAAACATTCCAAAAGCACTTCCTCAAATGAAAGGAAGGAGTACACTGTGATAGCTTGTGGGTGACTTCCTGTTCCATAATGCTTTGACCCTCATACAGCACTCATGTAAGGTGGAAGCAAGCATTAGTGGAATACTCCATCCATATATAACATTGCCTGCCAGATACCAAAAGATACAAAAAAAAAAAAAAAAAAAAACAGAGTCACTGATGTGCTTCTATTCATGGCAGCAAGTGTCCTACAACCAAATATGTTGATGATACAGGAGTGTTATCCGACTGAGGTTGCCTATAGCAAGCAGATGCCTTGCTGGACATTACCAACAGTTCCAAAAAATCTCTCTCTCGCTGACCAGTAAAGTATACATAAGCAATCACTGGACAGAGAGCAGTTGGTGATTACATGCTATTTGTGTGAAGCAGAAATGAGTCCATACAGCCAGAGTAACTCTCACCCACTCCAAGCATAAGTCTGCTTACTGCCAGATATACTCCCATATGGTATATTCTAGTGCCGTATAGGTAACAAATAAGTTGTGTGCCCAGTCTCCAGTCTCCCACATTCTGAATATTACCTGAGACTGTCATGAATTCTGAGGCTGTGAACCTTATAAAGTTCCCATCAACATCAGCTGAGAGCCATGCAGTCATGGAAGAGTTCTTTGGGCTCTCTTACCTTTTCCCTGTACTAGAGGTGCTTAGTTGCTCTTGCTGCAACCCCCATTCCAGTGTTCCATTATTTGGTTATTTCTCACCAGTTACCATGCATACTGTTCTCTTATTTGCTTCTACAGTCATTACAGATATTGAAATAAAATAGCACAAACACAGGTAGCCATTTGTTAAACAATACAGTCTCTCAATGAAAACAGACTTGGCATAAGCAGCAAACTTCTCTGCCCTTGAAACTCACATTCATTGAAATGGAAAAATTCATATTCATTGAAACGTCATGAAAACCCACACTCATAGAAAATGCATCTGGCTAGTGAAGAATTAAGTTTACCTTTGGGCTGTTTTCAAAACAGAGTCCTTGCACATAATTGTTAGGACCATACATCCTTGTATTTGTTCTTTGATTCATCTTCCTGATTACACTGAATTATATTCCTTCTATAATACAGCACCACTTGTTAGAAAGTGTTTTAAATTTGTAGTTTTAAACATTCTTTTAATAAGCAATGAAACAAAATGTATGAACCAATAACTACCCATTTCAGAAATTTTCCACCATAAAAGGCCACTCAAGACTTCCCTCATTATAATCCACCAATATTACTCCATACTCACAATCTCTGCAGATGTAAAATCATCTGAATTCCACATTAAAGAAATTCGTACCTAATGAAGAGGTTGTTACCGGCAAAACAACTTCATATATCAATGTTTTATCTACAAATTAAGTGCCTGCTTTCCTTGAAGAATTAATTGCCTATATTGCATTAAAAAAATGGTAAGTTGGTAATATTGCAATAGGAAATGACCAACAAGTTCATAGTCACTAGGCATCTCATGCAAAGGACATACTCAGGAGTGTAGAACCCCTATTCCTCTTATAATGCACCAAATAATCAACAATCATATGGGCAATGCAATATCAGCACTCCATCTAGATGGTGTGAGAGTAGAATCTACAATCTTCTTCACCAAAGGCAATTATACTACTAGCACTGCTTTCAGATTTTACAACACAATGTGCCATTTGATAAACAAAAAACAGCTAGTTGCACATAGAAACATTTACACTTGTTAAGAGTATGTTTTAAATCTGTAGTTTTGAACATTTTTCCAGTAAGCAATGAAACAAAATGTATGAACCAATAATGACAAAACTACCCATTTCAGAAGAGTTTAACCATAAAAGGCCCCTCAATCATCTGTCATTACAACCTACCATGCATTTTCTGAAGGAAATTAAGGCTGAAACACAAATGCATGACATTTAGTTATTTAAATCTTCAGTGATCTGCCAGAAAACCACACATTTTAGGAGGAATAGGTCACAAATATGAGGCAAAAATCTGGATAGTTGAGAGGTATACATACCTCTCAACCTTACTGCAAGAAATCTGGACAGGATGTGGCTGCAATGACCATAAAAATAGGGAGAGATTTTAAGTATTACACTTTTTTAACTTAAAGTTGCTAGAACAACAGGATTTATGTTAACTTGCATTTCTGAAGGATATTTTTATTTTTATTTTACATTTGTTGACTGGGATAGTCCGACTGGATGCATGTCCATTTTCAGTGGAGGCCCGGGGAGAAAAATTCCAAGGGTAAGCAGATACAGCATTACATAATACCAGCATTACATATTACAACCAGACTATTTACAGAGATTACATAAGTAAGCAAGTAAAACAAGTTCCACAGGTTAGAGTTAATCCTGAGCGCAAGTCAGGATTAAATTAAATTACACAGTAAACCGGTTAACAGATTTTTACACATTCTAGAGAGATAGCCAGGCTTGATACATTGACATAGCCAGTTAAGTGACAAATGTTGTTTGAGTCTAGTTTTAAATTGACCTAAGGTGGAAAGTAAGGTAATATCAGCTGGAAGAGAGTTCCAGGATCTACTTACAGAGTTTGCAAAGAGAGAGTCACCGGCTGTGTTATTAATTTTGCTAGTCTGAATTAGTAGTTTGTTAGAGGATCGAAGTGGTCTAGGATTGTTATAGGGGGTGGTAATATTTTTAAGTGCAGGAGTATTGTCCGGATTATAGAGGATTTTATAGGCCATAATCAGTTGGTTATACTGGATTAGGCTGGGTAGTTCAAGCCACCCAAGCTGATTTAGATTGATGCAATGATGTGTCCTAAAAGGCAGCCAAGTGGCAAACCTGGCAATGTGGTTGTAGCAAATTGAGAGTTTGTTAAGGACAGTCTTGTTTAAATTCGAGAGAAGAGGGGATGCATACAGAAGGGTTGAAAGAAGGTGAGAGCGAGCTATGGCAATTTCAGCTGGAGGGGTTAGGAAGGCTTTTATTCTGTAAAGTGACCCTAGTTTTTTATTGATGGTTTTGATAGTTTGGTTAACATGTAGGTCGAATTTTAGATTATTGTCTATGATGACACCTAATAGTTTTGTAGAGGGGTCAGGGGAGATTATTGTGCCATCATTTGAATTTATGGTAAAGGTGAAAGCGGTAGACCTACGTGTTGGTGAAAATAACAGCATTTTAGTTTTTTTGGGATTTAGGATCAGACAACGTTTAGAAAGCCAGTTTTCTATTGTATTAAAGGTGGTCTGGGTAGCTGACCATAACTCTATTGGAGATGTGGCTGAGCAAATCAGAGTAGAGTCATCAGCATATTGGATACAGCTGACTTTTGGTATAGAGCCTTGTGGTACTCCAAGGGTGTTAGGTAGAAGGTTAGAGAGTTTGTTCTGCCAGAGGACAGCTTGCTGTCGACCATTCAGGTAGGATGGAAACCATTGAAGGACTATAGTATCTAGACAGAATGTTTGCAGGGTGTGGATTAAAAGTTGGTGATCAACCATATCGAATGCCTTGGAAAGATCCAAGAAGATGGCTGAGGATATATAATTATTGTTGCGATTATGGTTTATGGTGTTGGTAAAGGCTAGGAGGGCTGAAGTAGTGCTGTGATGAAGACGGAAGCCATGCTGAGTGTCTGCCATAAGGTGATTCTGGATTAGGTGGTGCATGAGTTGTCTATGAATACATTTTTCCATAATCTTTGCAAGTGGAGAGAGTATAGCTATTGGCCTATAATTGGAGAATTCAGTAGAGCTGCCTCCTTTGTAAAGTGGGATTACATAGGATATTTTCCAGATGGTGGGAATTTTAGCTTCTACTATGGTTCGATTGATTAGTATTGAGATGGGGTAAGCAATAGCATCAGCTGATTTTTGTAGGTACTCGGCAGGGAGTTGATCAGCAGAAAGTGTAGTGGGTTTTAATTTTTTGATCAAGGTACGGATAAGTGAAGTGGCGACTGGTTGGAAGCTGAATGCGAGTAGGTTTCTAGGGGTGCTACTTTCAGTACCAGGGGAGCTAGGGGGTAGTTGGCTAGCTAGGGCTTGAATTGTCTCAGCAAAGAATCAGTTAAAACTGTCAGAAACATCTTCAGGGGTTTTATCAATAGTAACAGCAGGGATTGGGGTTGAAGTTTGTCCAGGATGTAGTAGATTATTTAAACCTGCCCAAAACTTCTGAGGGTTATTTTGATTTACTGTCTGTAAATTACAGTAGTATTATTTTTTGTCTTGTAAAATTGATTTTTTGATTTCGTTCCTGGATTGCCTGTATTTAATGTGATCTTGGGGGTCTTTAGAAGAACGCCATAAAGCCCATGCTTTGTTTCTAAGGGTAATTTTGAGTTTAGACTCTTTAGAAAGCCATGGCACACTTTTTGCCTTGGTTCTCTTTGAAAGAAAAGGTGCATGCAAATCAAGGATCTCAAGGAATTTGTTGTTAAAGTATGCTACTGCTTCCTCTAAGGGGAGCTGTTTTAAAATAGACCAAATACATGAGTTTAGTTCTTGTTGGAATTTGGCAGGGTCAAAGTTTTTATTGTTTCTAACCTTTCTGAGTAAGGGTTGTTAGGAATTAATGGCTTTGTGCTTAATTACATATGTGAGAAAGTGATCGCTTAGGCCATCAAGGAGGGTACCAGAGGTGTACAGTTGGGGGTGATTATTTAAAAGTACCCATTCAAGTATGCTTTCTTTTTGGTTGGGTTTACCTATCCTGGTAGGGGTGGATATAATTTGTGTAAATGCATGCAGGTTAATATGGGTGGTTGGGGATTCTGAGGAACAGGTGCCCCAGTCTATGTTAAAGTCTCCAAGTAGTAGGGTTTCTTGGGGGTAATGACATGATAGCCAGTGCAGGATACCTTCAAGTGTAGATATATTTTTACCTGGGGGAATGTACATACAGATGATATTAATGCATTTATTTTTATTAAGTTGCAATTTGGTGGCAAGAATCTCTGAGTTATTAATCTGAGGTGGTTGTATTACATCTATGGTGACATTCAACTCAGATTTATAGAGTACAGCTACCCCACCCCCCTTCCTTGAAGCACGATCCAGCCTGTGTATGTTCTACCCAGGTGGTAACACTTCATTGTCTTTAGTGTTAGGTTTTAACCAGGTTTTAGATGAACAGAGAATCTCAGGGGAGTGGACATCCAGAAGTGCATGCAATTCATGTACCTTGTTATTAATGCTTCTACTATTGAGATGACAGGCTAGGAGAGAGTTAGTTGGTCTATTAATTGTAGGTTTGTAGCTTAGATTGCAAGTAGAGGGGGTATGTGTATCTGAAGTGGGTGGGCCAGGGTTGGGGTGAATATCACCACCAAGTATTAGGTTGAGTCTATACTTGATGATGAACTTCAGGAATTTGTTTATTAGTTTGTAGTAGTGTTTGGATCTAGAGCTAATGTGCCTGGGGTTGAGATGTTGATACACTGAACAAGATGTTGGATAGGATCTGGTACTGTAAGTATGGTTGAAGGTGGGAGGATTTACAGCTGGGGTGATAGTATGGCCTTTTGGGACCTGAAATCCAGTGAGAAACTGGTTTTCATACAAGGTAAGGAGGTATGGTGTGAACAAGAGGGGTAGTAAAGAGGAGTATATCATTATCTGTGATTCAGCTAGTGAGTTAAGGAACTGTTTTACCTGGTGATGCAACACCAGAAGATAGAGTGGTGAGGTAAAGGTACTGGAAGGGGGATGGGAGAATGCCAGATAAAAGCTAATAGGTGCTATTAAAATGTAGGTAGAAGAATGGGGGTGGGAGGAATTATCCCAGATGAAAGCAGATAGGATCTAGAAAGTGGGGGAGTGGCTATAGTACTATAAATTTAGAGGTACTGGGGGTGGGAGAAAATTGGGGGCCTGGGAGGGGAGCGAAGAGAGCCCGAGCATAGCGAGGGCGAACTTAGCAGGGCTATTGCAGTTTACAAGGTTTCCTAAGGTGTCCTAAAGCTATAAGGTTAAGTATTATAGCTTTTAATGTAAGAGTCAGTTTACTTAAGTTACAGGGGAAGGAGGCAAACACTCAAGTAGAAAAAAAGAGCCCTATGGCTGACCAAAATGGTGACCTGCTCAATTACACAGCACTGTAAGTGAAAGCTTAACAAATGCTTTTTGTGTGCAACCTACTCTGCTTAAATGCTGAGAGAAACTGATTGCAGTCCTGTAGACACCGTTTTGTGGGGAACTGTAGAGTTCATTTGCTTAAATGCTGAGAGAAACTGATTGCAGTCCTGTAGACACCATTTTGTAGGTAACTGTAAAGTCCAATCTGCTTAAATGCTGAGAGAAACTGATTGCAGTCCTGTAGACACCGTTTTGTAGGGAACTGTAGAGTTCAATCTGCTTAAATCCTGAGAGAAACTGATTGCAGTCCTGTAGACACCGTTTTGTAGGGAACTGTAGAGTTCAATCTGCTTAAATGCTGAGAGAAACTGATTGCAGTCCTGTAGACACCATTTTGTAGGGAACTGTAGAGTTCAATCTGCTTAAATGCTGAGAAAAACTGATTGCAGTCCTGTAGACTCCGTTTTGTAGAGAACTGTAGAGTTCAATCTACTTAAATGCTGAGAGAAACTGATTGCAGTCCTGTAGACACCGTTTTGTAGGGAACTGTAGAGTTCATTCTGCTTAAATGCTGAGAGAAACTGATTGCAATCTTGTAGACACCGTTTTGTAGGGAACTGTAGAGTTCATTCTGCTTAAATGCTGAGAGAAACTGATTGCAGTCCTGTAGACACTGTTTTGTAGTGAACTGTAGAGTTCAATCTGCTTAAATGCTGAGAGAAACTGATTGCAGTCCTGTAGACACCGTTTTGTAGGGAACTGTAGAGTTCAATCTGAGTCACACTATGTCAGCCAAGGGGGGAAGAGAGAGGGAAATCCTAAGCACCTAGATTTGAAAAAATGAAGTATGTTAAGAAACTCTTATTTTAATTCCTGTGAAAATATGCCATGTCATTGTCCTGCTCTGCAAATTAGAATAAGCTTCAGTTAGTTGAGCATTGAAATTCCATTACAAATGTATACGCAATCAGTTAACCAACTTTTTTGCTAAAATGAAAGTGAAACATTCCCGTATTAAAAATATCAACCCTGAAATTGCACGTGGTTGGGTTTTACAGGGAAGGTAGTGATAGCAGGTTTTTTTTTTGAAGTGGCCATATTCAACAAGTAGTTTTCATAAACCTTGTGGGATTGAAATTTACTTAGTCTCCAAACTACAATTCCCAAATAGAATGTGGCCTCTTCCTCATGTGGTTACCTGCCAAACCAAAGAGTAGGGGTTAGATGTGCATACATTTTTACTGTTATATGAGCCCAGATGATAAATACAGAATGGAGTGGTATACTGCTGAAATCATTTTTGTATGCCTGTAAGGAACACTAAGGGGATAGCTCATCACTGTAAACTGGGGAGATACTGTGTGACTTCATGTACATCTTTAAAATGCATACAGGTGGTGCTCTGTAGTACCTGATTGGAAAGGAGCTGTGAAAGCAGATCTCATTCCTGGTAATAACACTTTTCAACTTGTCTTTAACCCAATTTTACATCTTTAAAATGCATACAGGCGGAGCTCTGTAGTACCTGATTGGAAAGGAGCTGTGAAAGCAGATCTCATTCCTGGTAATAACACTTTTCAACTTGTGTTTAACCCCCTGTCCACATTCTACTGACTATTGCACAGAATTGCAGATACAATTTAAAGTTGGGGAAATAGCTTAACACAACAGGTTTATGAGCAGTGCGCATTTTGTATGAATGGTTCCTATAGCTGATGAAGTAATAATACTTGGGATCGCATGTCCGCTACACTCCTCAAATGTAACACATAATCATGTAGTATTCTACACACCTACTCTCTCATACAACACACAGACATGCACCTTTTCTCTCATACACACACACACCTACTCTTTCACATAGTATCACATACACTTATCTCTCATACAAACAGAATGACTAATTAAAATTCCACACACACACACACACACACACACACACACACACACACACACACACACACACACACACACACACACACACACACACACTTTCTCTCACATACAGAAGGCCAGTTTAAACTATACAGACACACACATACACTCACCTTCTTTTTAATCCGAATAGCCACATGCGTACACATGGAGTTAACCCATATCTTAAAGTGCTAGCTTAATTTCCGCGTGCAACTTTAGAATGCCTTTACATCCATGTTGGCGTGTGTGGATGTGATGCATGCATGTTCCTATTAAAAGGAGCAGACTCTGCTACCATGGAGTGAAGTTTTTTTGATTGTTAATTCTTGATAGCCTCCTGGCCAACCTGCAGCTGTAAAAGTGGAAGGGTGCTCACTTCCCCCTCCTTGCCCTACGATTCCAGCGCCCTATGGTTTATTTATTTTAATGAATTTACTTTTCTTATTAAGAAAAGTAAATCAATTAAAATAAATAAATAAATAAACACAAATTGCGCCCTTTACGAGGCTGGCCTCTACGGCGCCCTAGGCGGTCGCCTAGTTCGCCTATGCCTAAGGCCGGCCGTGAAAACAGCTCTGTAGTTCTTTACAATAAGGCATTCTAAGGCCTGTCTCACATACTCTTATGTTTGCTCCTGGCAAGTATAACACTATTTAATGTTCATTATTTTCTCTGCAAATATAAGTATCAGTTGCTCTAATAACTGAATCTCCAATTGCAAGAATATGTTTTCTGATCAGATTTGAATAATCTTCAACTTCTAATTCAATAATATCTGCTCTATCAGTTGTTACAAAGGAATTATCTTCATCACAATTAGTCTTTCTAATACCACTGTTTTCATTGTCTATTACATTTGTAAGCTTACAGTTCTCATCCAGCTGGCTTTGTATATTCACAGCTTGAACCATGTTGTTAAAGTATGTCTTTCTCCTCGTTTTTCTTACAGTAATGTTCTTCAGTCCTTCCATGTTCAATTTTAATTTCTTCCTTTTTACCTGCCCCTTGCCTCTTTTTTCTATTGTCTCTTTAGAAAATAATGCAGTTTTCTGTAGACTGAAGGATTTTTGTTAGAAAAATGTTATTATTCTCTATAATCTGTGTGTTACATAACAAAGCAGTGCCCTTTTTAGTATACAGTCCCTCTGTTTCACAGACATTTATCCATTTCTTTACTTCCTTGTTATTTGTTGTGAACTTCTTCTTTCCTTTCTTTTTTATTTCCTTCTATATGCTCTGAATCCTCAGATTGCTGAATATCTGTATCCATAATTTTACATTTGTTAGTGGCATTGTCTTGTTTCATAGGGGTTGAGTGATCATTGCAGACAGGAGACACATCCTTTCCTAACTGTGTTCTATTTGCTCTTTGCCTAACATCATTTATCTCATCAGTCCAGTCATTAATATATGTAACAACAGTTATCCAAACCATGCCAGTTGCACAAGTGCAATCATCATCAGTAAGTCCAGATTTACTACTTATAATGGTGAGAAAATCATCCAGCTTTTGACATGAGGATCACATATCACCAGTGTTATCAGGTGTTACCTTTAAATATACACAACATTTATTACACTGCACAAAATAGTTGTGCTTTAGCAAATCATTAATGGCATACTCATTTAAGGAATCCATATTCAGCTGCAAATGAATAGACAATTATAAAATAAAAGAATAATCAATCATAGGAAAAATCACACAAACAAAATACAACTAAATATTAAATTAAGTATAGTAAAGTTGTTGCTCTGACTGTACAAGTTGTGAAGGCCACACAAAAGCTGAAATTCCTTTACATTATGCGCAAATGTGCGCAGTAGCTTGTGGTTACTATCACTTGCAGTCACACCTCTTTTTAACAGTAAAGAGCAATTAATCACAAACCAAGACAGAATTGTTTAGATAAGGTCTGGATTGTCCTCTCTGCCGTCTGTGTGACGTTATAGTGAACTAGACCCCTTGGGATGACTAGAATTATTTGCTTGTCTAAAACCTATCCCTTTCTAACAGCAAGCAGTGAAAATTAACAGTAAAACAACAAAAATATAAGTCAAACTAACTAAATCTTCTCCTTTGCAAGCTATCCCTTCCTTCCTATAAACAGTGAAAAACTGTGGTAAGAAATAAAATATAAATTCAAATAAAAACTTCTTTTACCAAGTAGTCATTCACAAACCAAGACAGGATTGCTTAGATAAACTTGAACCTAAGAAAACTCTTGGATATAAGTGAGAGGAGTGGGCCATGAGACAATCCTTAGATATAATAAATATTCAACCTACTTTCAAAAGGCAGTGAATATATTAACATTTTCATGTGGCTGCATTACTTTGGAAAAAATGATCTTTTCAGAAGTTCAAACAACACTGGATATTTAAGGTACAAGAAATTTAAGTCTGCTTCTGACTGTTTATTGTTCTTGTAGAAGCTTCAGTTGTCTCAATGTTCTTACTTGAACTCTAATGAATCATACACTGACTTTCCTAAGAAAGATGGACAGCTATTTATTTATTTATTTATTGCCTTTTGGAAACTGGGAAAGTCCAACTGGGTCAGATATCCATTTTCAGCATACGCCCAGGGAGAAAAGCTCCACAATGATTTAAATATTGATAATAATAGTAAAGCACATGCCATTTGAAGAAACATTAAAATACATGTTATGAAGTTATGGCAAAGTTTCATAGCTGCATGAGTTATATTAGGTGGTGGATGATGTAAATAGTAATTTACATTTTTAAAGACAGAAATTAACATAACATAAAAAATATATTTTACAAGATATAAATAATCGGTATTTTTTTAAAGAACATTTTAAATTCACATTTAGTGACTATGAGATGATTTTAGGTCAAACTTTTGGGGTAGAAACAAATTAATGACACATACGGAACTGAACTCATTTTGTTAAACACCTGAGGCATTAGCCCACATTTATTTAATCAGAATCTTTCTGGACTTAGGCATTTATTTTCTCACTTGGGCACATCTGAGACTCAGACAAGAGAAAGAAGATTTTTCTGAAACATTATCATCGCACAATGAGGACATAATAATATGCTTATATTTTTTTGTCTCATGTTATTATTATCTTTTTAAAACTTGCATTTATGAGGGGTATCCCACAGGCCTACTGAAAGTGGAAGGGGGTATGTTATGATCACGTTTTTGCACAACTGCATCTAGTTTTCAAGAGCCTTTGTACCTGTTTTCAATGTCTTCAAGTTAAAAGTCATGTATTACTATTCAGAAAAATAGTATTTTAACATAGATTTATAAGTACAGTATAATTTGACTTCTCAGCTTATGAATTTATCTGTCTGCATTTTTAAAGCAACCATAGAGAGACATTTTATTTATCAAACATTGGGAGTACAATTGTATGCATAAATCATCTTTTTTTATACCTATCTACTCTAATTATGAAATGACAAAATTATTCGACCTTCCCAAATGCAACATACTTATCTTGTTCTTGAATTTTTACAAATTGTTTTTTTAACAGATCCTTAACTGCAGTTCTTAAGTGCAGCTTCAAATACCTTTTACTTTTCTCTACATATACCTTTTATCTTTGTACTCATGGAGCAAAATATAAGTTGTTTATTACTTTGCAATTTGAAAGCTTGCCATAAAGATTAGAACCTCTTTCCATTTTTTTTCATACAGAAACACACACACACACACACACACACACACACACACACACACACACACACACACACACACACACACACACACACACACACACACACACACACTGTTATCCATGATATTCTGTATTTATTGAAACTGCCTCACTCACAGTTCCTCAACAAACAAGTGGCTCTGTTATATTCCCTTACGCATGTAAAAATCCTTTGAAAATCTATCACTAAGGTGTAACAAGGGCACCAGTCATGATTTTCATTTTTTTTCTTGGAACTCATTGTATCCAACAAACAATGATAGGCTAGCAGCTGTATCCTAGAAACCAATCACGTGCTATAGTCTGGCAGTTAGTGGAGAGAACTAAGGATATGTGGTTGGGGTTTGGTATAATGGTTAAGGAGTTTTCCTCACAAACATGAGGTACATGGCTTGGTTTGTCATCTAGGAAAATTGGATAGGTTTAAAATGGTCCACAGAGGCAGCTAGCCTAGTACTTGCCTAAGAACCTAACTTTGACTAAAGTTCTTTAAGAAATACAAAATGTTTTGAATCATCTCTTGTCAAGTTAAAGTTGCCAGTCTAAGAAATGTGCTACTTTTAACATTGCATTCTTTTAAACAGTCTTATCTGACAGACTATGTGACCTTCTAAGTTGTTAAAGTATTTATAGCTTAAACTAGAAGGTGGTCTATTTGAACATACAGACATTTGTGCTGTGTTTATTACTATGCTCTTTGAAGTAATGAGAGTTGGGATAAGTAATTAAAAGTAAAGTTCTTGGCAGGATGCCAATCCATCGAGGGCAATTTCAATGAATGCAAAGAAACTGAAGCCAGTTCATTGAAACCGCCTTCATTGAAAGTAGAGATTGCCTTTTTCTCCACTGTTGTGTGACCTTGGAGTTTGCATATATAATTCTGGGGAGTGTGGGGGTCTCCCCCCCCCCGACATGAGTGGTACACGGAGGAGGCCTACCCCTGCAAAAAAATAAAAAAACAAAAAACAAAAAAACAAAAAAAAACTTGTTTCGATGTTCTCTGAAGGCATTTTTGGTAAACTGGTTTTGGTTTATTTGCATTTGTCAAAACTGCCTTTAATGGATCAACATGAATCAAAGTTAATTTTGATAACATTTCTGATGCATGCAGTTATTTTAACACCAGAACAAAGCAAAGGAAAAGTGATAGAAAATATGTATGTAGCAAAAGTTTGTATATAACTATATTTAATTAAAAATTAGAGAGGGTTTCTAGAATACAAATGTAACACGCTTTATGTCATAAATGTTAATAAAAAATGTACTTATACATCGATTTATAACTCACTGTCTAGCTTATGCAATAACATTTGGGGAAATCCTAATAAAGATATTGAAATGCAATGCAGAAAAGCAAAATCATCTTTATGTTAGACATCTTGTCAAAATGTTACTTGACAGAAATAACTTTACTGACATTTTACCAGACTAAAATTACATCAGGTTCTAATTAAGTATGATTGCCATTTATTTATGAAATCTAAACTGAAATAATTAAGGTTTTGATTTTAGCTAATACATTCATCAACTGTTTCTCAATGCCTTAAAAAACTATAGCATGGTTACATTGCTGTTTGGAAGATATAGGGGAGCAGTACACAACAATTAAAATACATACAGTATCCTGAACTATGCAAGATGAGGCACCATGCTTTAAATATCTTTGTATACCTTGCTACCTTTGCTGACCACATTAATCAAATTTTAACAAAAGAAAAATAAATATTTCACATTTCCTCTGTAAGAGTTTCAGTTTTCTGAGTAGTTCTGAGCTGTCAGCAAACTGACCCTGATTTAATTGAAAGGCATTTCCAAGAGTTGCCTAGGAAATAATTCAGATAGGAATGAATATCAGTTCTTTGCACTACCATGACTGAAATGGCTTGGACCTGCAAGGTGTCTCATGAGTCTGACAACTCACTGCTTCTCATTAACCTGCAGACATCCTATCACCATAGTAACCTTACACTAAATGACTAGGTAATGCCAAATCACTGATTTATTACTCTTGCAGAAGCATAGAATAAACAAAGGATCAAGAGACATTACTGTTAATTTAGCAGGGCCAAGGTTTCAGAATGTACTTTACTAGCATCAGAGAACTCTACATATTTATTCGGAATACAAGCAAAGGCTCAATAGGTATATCCTGGTAATTTACAAACTCCACACCTAGGTGTTTCCGGGTCATGCGCCTCTTTGACTTTGATCTACTGTACTAGTTTGCTTAAACTGTTCTGTTGATGCCTGCAGAGTGTTACTTCTTCTATTTTATATAGTCTACATAAAGCAGTACAATTATTTGCAAAGAATGCACTACCTTATGTTCATGGATAAGATATACCAATGAGATTTATAATTTAACTGGAATCTTTACATGTTTTCTAAACTGGAAAATCTAAGAATCATCTAAATACATAAAAATCACTGATTGTGTGCAAATTCCCAGAACTGTACTCGGTTACACTCCAATAAAAACAATGGATTATTCCGCCCCCCCTGTATAAAACAGACCATTCCCCTAAATGGACATTTAGCAGCTTGACAGCCCTTAGGTTGCAAAACCATTTAAGACGTTGATTTAGAGATGCAGCAGCACTTACTTCCTAACTGTTTTGAATTCTTACCCTGTGGCAACAGTCACATATATAGATTTCTCAGTAAGAACAACTAAATAGCTACTGTGTTTCAGTGCACCCATCCCAAAATGACTATCTACACAAGAACATCAATTACTTATAAAATGCACCATGGCAGGACTGTATGCGTCATACTTTAGCCAATAGTGGGAAGCACAATTTGGTCATCAGGATACAGCCTAAGTGACCAAACAAGTCCCACATTGCTGCGGATAATAATGTGAATTACTCATGTCCTGGATGTGGCAAACTGCTGTAATATTATATTATTTAAAGAGAAACATCTTATTTGTTTTTGAAATAAGACCAATGCACAATAGTATAATGTGCAGTGGTTAGCGCTGATGCCTCCCAGCTCTTGGTGTTCACGTCTCCCTGCACAGGTATAATTCAGCAGGATGAATTTAATTTATACTACTCCAACACACCCTAATGTGATGACAAATTTGTTGTACACCATAGCTCTCAACCTTCCATCTCCAAAATGAGGAACCCTAGCCCTCATTAATGTGGGACAAATGGGCAAAATCTGGAACAGGTGCTAATGCCTTACTAACAACTTCAGCTAGGAAGGTCATAGGATGGCTAACATATGCTGGATTTACTTATAAAGAAGATCTTTTAGTGAATTAATATGATTTATTTCTATTTGCCATGGATTTCACTTAAAACATTCCTAACACTGAATGTGTTACAGACCATTTCAATGTGGAACTTCGAGGAACAAGAACTTTTTAAGACCCCAAATGAGGTACATTCCTCGTAATGAGGTACAGTTGAGAGGTATGTTGTACACTGATTGCCTTAGTTTTCTGTCATTGTAACTATGGTATCTGAAACAAGGTGGGCAATGATACATTCAGTATTTACTATGACTGCCTTTGAGAGTGTGGTGATATTAACATGAATATTTTTAAACTAAATAAGTATGCCTGTCTTTCTACTTAATAGTGAGAAGACAATGGCAGCAAAAACTGAATCTGTTTGGTGGCTACTTTGATCTTCAATGTACCTACCGACTTCATTGATATGCGATACTGTTTGTTATCTCCTGCTTAAAGTGCAATTGCATTTCAGTAGTAGATCAACATTTTCTGTTATGTAAAATGCCCAGTTCTAGCTGCAGTTAAAAATAACATAACAAGAAAATGAATAAAATGCAGTCCCACCATTAGTGTAGGGTCTCTGCAAAACTGTACACGACAAACGAATCTCAGTCATAAACTACAGAACGCCACATTTAGCAAAAGAAGTTGCAAAATGGACAGTTATGGGTCAAAACTTGATAAAGTGTGAAAGATACACTGCAAGAATGGATCATGCAGCTTTTATACAAACTTACAAGGCTGGACAATGTGCTGCAAATGTAGTTTAGTACAGGTATGCAGCATTGTGCATTCAAGTTTATAACTATTACATTTAACGGTTCTATATTACATGATCGACACATTAGGTTATCGAATACCTAAAGATCGATCACTAAATGTTGAACTCTCAAAATCATGAATGGCCGTTTCCACACAGGGAAACAATGCCATGGGCCAAACTAAAAAAAAAAGTTATAAACAGAAATGAAGTGGGGGGGGGCTTCACCCATCGCACCCCCCCGACATGGGGGGGCTGTGCCCCCATCCCCCCAACTAAATATACCAACTCTGAGATCGCTCTACATTGTAAAAAGGGCATAATCCATGTATTGGCTAAATTACTTGTTTCCCTGTGTGGAAACGGCCGTTCGTGATTTTTAGAATTCGACATTAAGTGATCGACCTTTCGGTATTCGATAACCTAAGGTTTCAATCATGTAATGCAGACCCCATTTAACTTAGCATGGCCACCCTCCCTGTTTCAACCTGTCCAGAGTTTTCTTTACCTCTGTCTCCCGCTCAGCTTACCCCTCACTTATATGTACATGAGGTAAAATTCTCTGTCTCTCTCTCTCTACATATATATATATATATATATATAAGGTTTACTCAGATTCTAGCTTGGATGGATCTTTCTTGTAGTTTCTACTGAATGGCTTGCAGTGAGAGCTTTTTACTCTTTGGTTTGGATGTTATTTGGGATGTTCTGCAGATGCCCTAGTGTTAATGGACATTTGGCTTGAGTTTAAGCTCTCTGTTTCCAGTTTATAGTCAGACAATCGATGTATGCTGTACACAGTACTTTAAAAAAGGGCCAGAAAATGCCTGTCTACAACTAGTAGGGTTTGGTTTTACTGTTCTGAATGTACCCATAAAGACTTAAGCCATGAAAAGTCATAGATATTCAGAGGCCAAACAGCTGAAGCACCGGAAAGTACTTAAGGAGTCATTTGCATATATATCACATGGTCCAACACAACAAGAGGTTTGAGCAATTACACAGTGAAAATTTTAGCTTGGCTGGGTCTTTCTAGCAGTTTTTACAGAGAGGTTCATCTTTGTGACTTTTTTACTCCTTTTTTGGATGCTATTTACAATATTTTGCAGACATCCTAAAGTTGATAGACATCAGACTTGATTTAAGTGCTGTATTTCTAAAGCATAGTCAAACAATCTACTTATATTGTACAGGTAAAAATGAGGTTAAATGGGCATGTATACATCTAGTGGAGTCTGGCTATACTGTTCTAAATGCACTCATAAAGACGTAAAAACTCAAAAGTCCTGGACATTCAGAAGCCATAGGTCCTTAAAGGCCATTTGCATGTATTCTACGGGCCCCTTGAGTACAGGAGGTTTAAAGTAATATAGTGAAGATTCTAGTTTCACTGGGTCTTTCTTGCAGTGTGTGTGTGTATATATATATATATATATATATATATATATATATATATATATATATATATATATATATATATTCTCTAATTTCCCATTTCTATCTGTCTCTGTATATATATGCATATATCTTTATTGTCTATATACATGTATATAGTTATATGCCTAATCTATCTGTCTATATACTCTTGAATGCCCCAAGCCAAATCCTCTCAACAGGTGCCTGCACCCTATACATTGTGACCATCTACCTACCTTGGTAATAAAGCATCATAAACCTAACCAAAATCAGCATTGTTACATCCTTACTCATACACTCTCCTTCTTTAGTAAGGACCAATTTGTCACAGCACTAACATCAGTCAGCTTGTGGGCTCTTCAAACTCTTCCACTGGATGAAGCTGTAGTTCTGTTCACCTTGATATTCCTTAACACACTAAAAGCACTAGACTCAATAAGAACCAAAATAATTAAATCAAATCCAGCAACCTGGCTTTACAAAATACTAAATTGCTCAAGAAAAAGAGAGACATAGCCTGGAAAAAATAGAAGCACATTAAAACCTTAGCTGCACATCAGTAATATAAACATGTCAGAATCTCCACTAAAATCAAATCAAAAACTGATAAAAAAAACTACTACATTAATATAAAAGCAGCAAATTATAAGAATCCCAAAGCTTTTTGGACTACAATCAACCAGCTGTTAAAACCAGATACACCAATACAACCAGTGCATACTTCATCTAACCATACTGACAGCATATCCAAAAAAATCAATACCCACTTCATCCAAACAGTAACCTCTCTTATTAAATGCTCAGTACAGGCAGACACAGGTCCCCCTCCTCTCTTGTTAGCCCCAAACACATTTCAATTCAAACCAGTCTCAATTTCTACAATAAAAAAAAAATTACTAATGGTAAAACCTATCACCCTTGCCCCTGATAACATGCCATCTGTGTATTTCAGAATTGCTGCTGATTCCCTAACTTTTCATATCTCATGCCTAAACAAACAAAAAAAAAATCACGGAGAGCTATGACCCAAGCCTATGGAAAAGGTGCTACTTTCCTCATCAAGGTGGAAACTCATATGGGCTCTCAAAGTTCAGGCCTATAGCCATACCGTCTCATAGATTCATAGGTGAATACTAGGTTAGCTACCCTAAAGGGTCATTTTAAGCCGGGCCAACAATTTGAGGTAGAATCAAACTCTGTACCTCGTGTTTATAAGGTGCTGATCTTAACCGTTATGCCAAACCCATCCTCCACTTTCAAAAATTTTGAAGTTTATCCAGTCTCAACTCCTCAGCTTTCTTATTGACAGCTGCCTCCTTTCCCCTTCACAACATGGTTTCCATCCTTTTCATAGTGCATGTAGAGCCTTCCTTGCCAGATTCATTAAAGACTACACTAAATGTACACTAAGTATACATGATCTGTATTCAAGAACATCCTTACCACATTGTTGGTGTTTTCTAGTCACTCAGAAAGATTACACTAAGTATACATGTAGTCTACACTTTGTGGTAACCTTTATAAATCCCCCTCAATATTTAAGGGTGCAACAAAATAAGTAGGAAAACTAAAATTAGGAGGAAAAGGGGTGTGATTTATGCTTATGTTGTCTATTCACTGAGAATGGTATACACTTAGTGTACACTTAGCGCAGGCATTATTGAATCCCACTAGATTTATCAAAAGCTTTCGATGGTAACCCACCACAAATTGCTTTAAAAACTAGCTTGCCTAGGAATAGATGAAAGTTCACTATTTTGGTTCTCCAGCTACCTCTCAAATAGGCAATAGGTGGTAAAATGTCAAAATGACATCTCCTCTTTTCTTCTGATTACAGGGCTGAATGGTGACAGAATGATGGAATTTCCCATGAACAGCTCACCTTCCTAGGGGAGAAATAGTGTGGAATCTTGCTAACATGTGTGCATTTCATAGTGAATATGTGTGGGTTAGCAAGTACAGGCTAGCGAATTAAGCTTGCAGCAGCAGTTAATGGGATGCCATGCCTTTTTACCAGCTTTCACATGGGAGCACATGCAGCCATGGAATGATTCTATTAATGTTGTGCTGCTAGAACTTATGACAGAATTGCATAATCCTTCCAACTATCCATAATGTGATAGCCAAGATGGCTGCATAAATCCCTGACTCTGTATCGCAATTTAACATGCATAAAGAGATGATCCTCTACTTATGGAGGATTGCACCTCAGTGGTTTAACAACAAAGAAGTAATGCAAACAGCAAAGAAATTAATGTAGAGATGGTGGTATCCAGTTGCCAGCTTTATCAGATCTGAAAAGTAGGAGCATGCACAGAAACATGGACTCAGATGAGATATTAGCAGTTTGTTTCCTTTAGCTATGCAAACTGACATCCTTCTTCTTAACATTCTCTTTTTTCCCTGTATAAATGCAATCATACAAACAAATCATGCATCCTACCACATATTCAGAATAGCATGTATAAAAAATGTTATTCAATCATGAATAACTCAGTTATTTGATGGAACAATTTTAACATTAATGTAATCCAGTAGGATTGTATAAATGCCATGTGTTGCACTTTTGAGGCTGTGTGCATACAAGTACATGGTGGGTGTGCGGGCTCTTTACCCCTTTTTAGAGGCAGCATTTCTTTTCTAAAGACATCTCTGAAGTCTTAAGCATCATTAAGGTATTACTTAAACCTTCAAATAATATACTCCAGTGTACTCTATAGTGATAAATATGCCATTATTAAAGTGATATTATTTATGCAGCATTTTTTGTCATTATCTTTCCTTTGGATGACTCCTGCTTTTATGGGTTTTATGTGCTGTAGGATTTTAATTTCTTTGTGCTATTTTGCATGATTTTTTCAGAAAACTGAAATTTAAATAATGTTTTCGGAAAACTGATCAGGTGCTCAGTAGAACAACATATTTTTAATGTTCTAAGTTATGTAAAGGCATATTATTTGTACTATAGTGTGAAAGGGCATGAGGGAGATAAAAGTCATTAAAGTGGATTTAAACAAATAAAGCATTTCTAGTTTTAATTTATGCAATAAAGTATCATTTAAAGTCAATTATTCTTTGAAGTATTGGAGCAGAAAAGTCTAGACCTAAAGAACTGAGACTTGAAAGTAATTAGGATTCAGAAAGTACCAAACCACTTCTCCTTTCATTACAACACTGTAATTGTGGTACAACTGGTCAAAATAGAGACGTTCATACATGCAGTCCTGTCTGTGATTAAAGTCCATGGATGCACCATGCTGTGTGGCTGTATGTACACAGGATAGTTCACCTTGGCTAATAAATTACTAATGGCAATACCTGCTGTGTAAACTGTTTTAGCATTCTGCTGTGTAGTACAGTACACAGTCAGCTTATAGATGTCCCCTTCAGCCATGATGTCCATAGGTAATTAATAGACATGCTGTCCAGGAGACCAAGAAGCCTAGCCCAAATTCCTAATTGCCCCAAAGCACTGTGGGATTAAGCAAGTTGTTTCAGGTCATGCAGTAGGCAAACGAAGGCTGAGGGAATAAACTCATTAACAGCCTTAGTCACCAGCACTAACCATGACCTTCCACATTGTGAACTTTGGTGTTGTGCTACTGTCTGCCTCCCTATCCATGCCACTAGTGGCCATATATATGTATAGGCATCCGTGTCACCATACGGCAACCCAAGCCCCGTTACACATATTCCAAGCACCTGGTTGATATATCTGCTGCTCAATGGCAAAATCATCACAGAGGTGTGGCCAAGAAGCAGGTACATCAATTGCTTGTAGGGTGTTTGAATGAGATCTCTTAACAGTGGGGATTTGGAGAGACTGAAAGAACAGGACTCAGTGATAGTTCCATTAGTCACTTTTTAACCTGGAATGTGAACTGGTCATCAATAATATCTTTCAGGCATGACTTGGGTCCCAGGGACATGATGAATGCAATATATTGGTATGCCAGTATAGCCAGAATACAGTCATGCTTTTTGGGAAGTGGGAAGAAACCAGTATCTGGATAAATTCCATGCAGAAACAAGGATTCCACACAGACACAGACCAGAGATTAGCATCAAACCATAGAGCTTTATAGTCAAATCTTATTCACTTAGCCACCATGATACATATACACACACACACACACACACACACACACACACACACACACACACACACACACACACACACACACGCACACACAATCTACATCCACACAGGTTCATGCTAGGCTATCAATCTGCAGACTATTGCAAGTCAGAGATCAAAAGCAAACCCTGTACCTTGTATCTGTAAGGTAAAGACCATAACCATTAAGCCAAACCCTCTCCCAAAAAGGTGGTACATCAATACCAGGAGATGAACCTAGGCCATATGGGTGAAATCCATATATCCTAACTATATAATGCTGATTCTATAAATAATGTTTCATCAAGTTTTGTTATAACCACATTTAAGTTTTCTCTCAGCTCTACATGTACTTTGTGAAGCTATGGAATTATGCTGTGAGAATTAAATTTATATTCTAAATGTAACTTTTTAAAGTTTGATATATTCTTCCGAGTCTATAAGATGTGAGAAAGCCTCTTTGCAAACATTTTCAAGAGAAAATATTCGAATGTGGTGGAAAGGAAAGAATTCATGGTATATTCTGAAGTTTAAAAGAAGTTTTGATTTTCATATATAGCAAATAATATTTAGGCAGCAGAATAGTCAAAACTGTTTCTGTTACTATCAAATTCTTAGATATATTTCATATGGATGATCCATCCATCCATCCTCAGCCCCTTTTTTCCATTTTGCACATGAGGTTGGGGTGTCACTACAACAGTGACAATCATCTTAAGCCAAGGTTTATACCACCAGGTGGCTAGCCCTGCCACGGTAATTCATCCGTACCACTCACTCGCACATATAGCCAGTTTAAAATGTGCAATCCATCTACTGCATGTTTTTGGAGTGTGGGAAGAAACCAGTGCACCCAGAGGGCATGCACATGATCACAGGCAGGACATGCAGACTCCACACAGAAGGCACCCCAGCTGAGAATTGAACCAGAGAACCCCTTGCTGTGAGGCGACAATGCTAACTGCTGCACTGCCATGGCCACCCTTCTATTAGATGACAAAGTGAATATTTCAGCTGTGAAAAAATAATTACTCTTTCGAACTTCTGGGGGGGGGGTTGCCTTCAACATAACACTAAGATAATAATGGCACTGGAGTGTTAATAATCAGCATTTTTAGAAAAGATCAGCCATTGCATTGAGTTGTACAGCAGTCCTGATCAACAATCCATAGTGTTCCTTGAGTAGACCTACCAAATGGCCATAGTGACTGTATGGTGTATCAGGAAGTTCCTGTTTTTTTATTTACTGGTAGTACTTGCTAGGCTACTCAGATGGTCTGTGAAAAGGTGGATGCCTGGTTTGAACTAGGCTAGACAATTACCAACGCTGCTTGCATTATGCATTCTGGGGAACAGTATTATCATCACTTTGATGTCTTAAGGTGGTGCCACCACAAACTGCTCTAATAATGGGAAGCAGAGCTTCAGGAAATAGAGACAGAAATATTTTATTTTTTTCATCATTGTGTAGTATTCCCATTGCTGTAAAAGTTAAGCTTAACAATGTGTGCTTTGTTTTTATTTTCACCTTAACATGGCTGGATGCCACAGAAGGCAGGGAAATCTGTCTATGTATGTGTATGTGGGATGACCCAGCACTGGCCCTTTAATCAAGGAGCCTCAATCCTCACCACTGGCAACTGTGGGGTATGTAGAGACTGGGAGGATGACAAGTACACACAGTAAAGTGCAATTTCCCTTAAGAGCACACAGAGATAACAGTCAGTCTGGGGCTGGTTTCAAACTCTTTCTCCAGATCCCCAATAAGACTCCCCACTGGCACAGCTATAGAGTTGAGATCTCAGCCAAGTGGCCAATCAAAGACCTCCAGCGCCCTCTCTGTCCAGCTAGTGCAGTGCTTCGTATCCCTGCCCAAGTAGCTGACACACACACACACACACACACACACACACACACACACACACACACACACACACACACACACACACACACACACCTGGGGAAGGCTGGCACAGGCTTACTAACTATGCTCCCTTTTGTCCAGACTATAAGGTAGTTCCAGCTGCCACCAGCCAACTCTTTATCAGCTATTAAGGCCCTTAACAAAGGGTGTCCAATCCTACTGTGTAATGTTACTAATAATCCAAATGGTAGTCTGACCAAGCAAGGCTATTTAAGAGTGGCCTGTACAGTGTCACCAAATAGATATGCAAGTACTTTAAGAGCTTAAATATGTCTCAAAAATAACAGCCACAAATATAGGTTTACATATATTTAATAATAAATAATAAAAGAACAAGACAATACTCAGTACACAAACACAGTTACTCCAGAGTTCAAAATCACAAGAAATATTTTAAAATAACATTGCAGGACAGTCTCAAATAAATACAGAAAACATCTAAACTAATCTTTACTATATTCCTGTCTATATCTAAAAGAGATACTATGCCCTAAATCTTACTTACAGCAAGAGAAGTGCAGATGGTGATGATGAGTGGATGTTCTAGCTAGGTCCAAGACAAAATACAAAATACCCAGTCTCTCTCTGAGAGAGTTCTTAAATTAATATAAAATATTACTGCTGGGTTAGCTTGGATGACATCACTTTTTATCACCTGACTTAAGTTCTCAAGCTAAACCCCCCACTGTTGGATTTGACATCTCCTTGTGAAAAACACATAGGCTTCAGATGTTTGCAGTTGCTAGAAGACGTAAAACAATAAAACACTTACAAAACAATGCAGAAGGAACCCTAGTTCTAGACATCCTGTCTCCTTGCTGCATTGAAACTTTTATAACACAATCGTAAAACAATTTAATTTCAACTTATTTTCTTGAAGTTTTGCAAGTTAACTCTGTATGTTCCAGTTTCTGCTATTAAAATATACATTTGCACAAGTATATAGTTATATACATTTCTGTTCTTTTTTAGTAGGGTACACTGTGGACACATCCTTGAAGTTCAGTATGGTAAAAACCCTGTTCAACACACACTTCTGTACCAGTAGTTTAATATATACATAACATATACTTCTCTTACGTTTGTAAGACAAGCATATGAATCATGTTGATATTCACAAATGACATATGATTATTTACAAAATGTCAGATATCTGGGCTGGCAATATTTCCTTCTGTTACATTTCTATAAAAATCATATTAATATTTACAAATGACATAGAATTATTTACAAAATTCCAGCTAGCTAGGGTGGCAGCATTTTGGTTTGTCACAATATGTTCCATGATATTTTATTGTACAGTTGCAAGTATGTTATTATCATATGTGTGGGTATATGTAAGTTTGTGTGATATTTTTTCACAATGTATTAAGCTAATACAGGTCAAGTTGTGGATGATGAGCTGTCATAAATAATAAGTGGGAATAATAACTTCTTATCATAATGGCTACACTATGCATATTATTACAGTACACGAATGGCCTCACAGGTATAGACAAAAAGGGAGGATTATTAAATTATATTAAGAAATGAAGTGTGCAAAGAGCAATGCTACAAGAGATACATTTGGAAAGACGCGAGCATGTGAATTTAATAAAGAAAGGATTTCAGGATTGATATTCTGAGGTATGTCAAGGACAAAAGAAAAAAGGAGGACTTATATTAATTGCTAGAGGAGCTCTAATAGTGATAAAAGAGGAAAAAAAAAGATAATAATGGTAGATTTATGGTAGTAGTAGGAGGATTACACTGGCATGTATTTATATCCCACTTAAAACTGCTATTATGGAGATTAATAACATTTTGGGAGAAATAATCTGCTTTCAGCACGGAATATCACTTATGGGGGGACTGGAACTTTATTTACAATGATAAGGGTGCATCTCAGAGATCTAGATGGGAAAATATAACAAAAGAGGGTAGATTTCTGAGGAAAAATCTATAAAAATATTTGGTACGGAAGACATGAATTCAGTAGTAGGAACTCAAAGACAATTTACATATTATAACCCAAACAAAGAGGGCTAGACTAGACAAATTATATTTCACAGGAACATGTGCATTTAACGGAAAGCTAAGACACACATCCAGTAACTATTTCAGATCATGTGCCAATGATAACTAAGATAAAAATAGTGGACAACCTTAAAAAAATGCTGAAATGTATTCTTATATGTCTATTTGCATGTATTAAAGGTATGCTTATGGATTTGATGATATGTATTTGTACAGTCATTCAGCTCATATGTACTACAGTGTTAAATTGGAGCTTTTCTCCCCGGGCCTCCACTGAAAATGGACCTGTGTCCAGTAGGACTTTCCCGGTTAGCAAATGTAAAATAAAAAAATAAATAAATAAATGAAATAATGAAGTGAAACTGAGACGTTGGTACTTCCCCACCTACCTATTAAAAAGAGAGAAATTTAAGGAATGGGTAATGGAAATTATTCGAGGCTTATCAAGGAAGACAGACATTTCTTCAGAAATTATAGCTAGTGAGTGGGATAAAATGACAATGGAGTTTAAAAATAGAGTAGAAGTAATAGAAAAAGAAATATGGTTAAGAAATGTCAATAATTATTTTGAGGGCCAGAGAAATATTATAGTTTTACAGAGTAAGGGAAATCTCACAGAACAAGAAATGGCACAACTGCAGAGTACTAAAGAGAAAATAAGGGAGTATCTGCATACTGTGTATGAGTTTAGAAAGATTTCTGTTAACCATCTGTTTTTGGTAATAACTCCAGAGCACAGAAACGTTTAGTGCAATGACTTGGTAACATAAAGTAGATAGGGTTGTTGCCAAACATGGGGAAGCTTACAAGAAAAATAACCAGAGATCCTGTAAAAGTATTAGAGGTATTTCAGAAATATTATGAAAACTTGTATAAAGCAGAGAAATGTAAAAATCAAGAAAGAGCACAAATGGAAATTTTTAGGAAAGACTTAAGTATGCCAAAATTAGAGGTAGTTGAGTCTCAACAATTAACAGTTAAGATAGGAAGAGATGACATATAATCAATCTGCAGGAAAATCTCCAGGAATAGATTGCATTCCTGTGGAAGTTTGGAAGCTAGTAGGGAAGAAAGTGATAAAGATCTAGAAGGCTCTGTTTAACAGCATTTTAAAAGGAGGAAAAGCACCAACATTCTGGAATAAAGCTGTGGTGGCTGTAATACCTAACGATGGTAAAGACCCCATCAGACTCATGTAGGACCATTTCAATTTTAAGCCATGACTATAAAGTGTTTATGTTCATAATAAGTAAAAGAATGGCCATGGTCTTGTCAAAACTGATGGATGTGGATCAGTGCCGATTTGTGGTGGTCAGACAATGATGACCCAGAGGGAAGCAGAGTGTACAAAAATACCAGTGTTGTTGGTGAATGTTGATGCAGAGAAAGAGTTCAACAAAGTAAGCTGGGATTTATGAGTAGGACACTGGAAGCATTTGCATTCCCTGATACAATAATATGGTTAAATAGGAAGAAATATGAGGGATCAGAGGCAAAAATTAGGCTAGGAAGGTGCCTCTCTGATAAGTTGTGCCTGAACAGAGGAACTGGGGAGCAGTGCCCTCTTTCCCATTCTTATTTGCATTATATTTACAGCCGTTGGCAAAGAAAATAAAGGACTAGTCTATATAAAATGCAAACAGTCCATAGGCATCATGCATATAACAAAATATATTTAATATAAAGATGCACAGTAACTATGTTTTCACTCTCACTTCATCAGATTTGTGACTTCTGAAGCTGGCTAATGTGGGTAAATAATGAACAAAATCATTTAATTATCACAATTAGTTAAAGAATTAAAGTACTAAACTCAATCGACATTTGACTGAAGAAATCACCCATACATCAATTATAAAATCCATAATTTTCATAAATATACAATGATATTTCAAAAATAAATAATACATCACAATTACGTAATGTCTAAGACCTTTTTTTAAAAAAAAAATAAAACGGTGCATTTTTTTTATTTTAAAGAAAATAATGGACTCAGAAATTCAAGGACATAACTGGCATGGTAATGAAGAAAAGTTGGCTTTATTTGCAGACAATATGATTTTGTACATGATAACAACAGAAAATGGCATCTCGGTGTTGTGGAACATTGTGAAACAGTTTCCAGTCTTTTGGGGATATGAGACCAATGACAATAAAACAAAGGCTTTAGCTGTAAACTATGTCCCTACACATGAATTGATTCAGCAATACCCATATTAAGGGGTAAATGATAAAATGAAGTAATTAGGAGTATCCATTAAACATTTTAGTGGCTAAGGATATGTGGGAAGAGACAAACAAAAGATAATACAAAAACTGAGAAAATGGAAGCTTTTGTTTTTGGATATGGATAGCAAGATGCAAGCAGTGAAAATGTTTTTAGTCCCTTTAGTTTTATACACAAGTCAGGCATATTTTTATCAACCAGAGGCAAAGTTGTGGACAGAAATTAATGAAGAGTTGAAAGGTTTTATCTAGGAGGGTAAAGGGGCAAGGGTCAAGTTGGATAAGCTAATCCTTCTGATAGAACAAGGTGGCTTAGTATTGCCTGATTTGATGAGATATTTTTACAGCTACACAGTTAAGGCTCATATACAAAACACAAACAAGAAAGCCATAATTCAAAGTGGAAAGGGATGATGATGAAGCACAGGCTAGAATGAGATCCCTAGAGTGAGTGACTCTTGTGCCATTTGACTTGTGGATGTGCAGCATTTCCATTAAGGCAAGGTCGGAGATTGCCCTATAGGTTAGGCACAAGTCACCTCTCAGCAGCCTGTAAGATACAGAGTAAAGTGACAGGTCTTTCAGCCTGTTCACATAGATCATCACTTAGAGTCCCTGCATTTTCTTATTGAGAAACCTCTGAGGTCTCTCCAGCAGCTTCAGGTGTCTAGTGAGGTATATGCAAAAGGATGCATTATATTAGTGGTCAGATTAGGGGTGAGTACAGTGGAGTTATAACATCCCTTGACCTGGATGATATGCCCTTGTTTATGAGGTGTACTACATAAAAGACTTTCCTTACCACTGCAGAAACTTGGTGGTCAAGTATCTGACTGCTTTCAACCTGTGTTCCGAAGTCTCACACCACTGGGTTGGAACTCAGGGGCATGCTGTCAATATTGTCATTTTTGGGGAATTCTGTTTTGCCAAAGGGAATAATAATGTATTTTTTTGCATTTAGTTTTAGACAATGCCTTTGGCACCAATCATTTGTTTATATTAGTCCTTCTTGTAATATATTGACATCATTGGAGGACTCATTGATTGCTCCCAGTTTGCAATCATCATTAGTACATGCAGAATAATGTTTTATATAGGAGGAGTGAGGTTTTAACGTAGGCAGATATTGCTCAATTTATGTAATGCTGGATGGATTATAGTTATATAAAAGAATATATGTGATGTATAATGTTTGCAACTTCGAATATGTTAATATGGTTTGTTTTCTTTTATATATTGTATGTCTTTCGGCTTATCCCAGTTAGGGGTCGCCACAGCAAAGCTCCGGTCCAGATGCCCAACCTTCAAAGAAGGCACACCCATTCATGCAGGAAGGCGCTCCAGTCAAGAATCGAATGACAGAATCTCTAGGTGTGAGGTATATATATATATATATATATATATATATATATATATATATACTTGCCTATGTCTTAAGTGATAATTCAGTAAAGGTGTTACAAAAAAAGTTGTGGAAGATGAGGAGGAAAGCGTATTTTCACTTTTATTTCTATCAGTTGCTACATACCCCGAGACATCAATGCCCACCAGGTCAGCCTCATAGGATCTGAAGCAATGGTCCCTGTGCCAGAGGTGACCTGAGAGGGGTCACTGATGCCCAATGTGTCTGTTGATGGCTGCATTCCCGAGGGAAGACAGGAGGAGTCTACAGTTGTACTTTGGTCTGAAGTGCCAAATTTTGCCACTGCTGCTGTGTGCCAACATCTATATGCCTATCTTGGTACCACTGGGTGCTTCCTGTCATGGCTCCATTGTATGCAAGTATCTGTCTGTTTCTATCTCCTTCATTTGTGTGTTTGCCAACCATGTCTGTCTTTCTTTTTTATGTGTGTGCCTTTGTGTGTGTGTGTGTGTGTGTGTGTGTGTGTATGTGTGTGTGTGTGTGTGTGTGTGTGTGTGTGTGTGTGTGTGTGTGTGTGTGTGTGTGTGTGTGTGTGTGTGTTTTTGCCTCTGCTACTTGCCCCTTTCCCTCTATCACACCAACAGCCACCCCTTGTTACTATTTCCACAAATCCTTCTATTTTACAAGTATTTAAGTGGCTCCATACCAGAGAAAAATAAATTTCCTTCTGATCTCCATTCATGTTTTATGTTTACCTTTCTGCATTTACCTCTGCTTGCTGTTCTCTTATTCTTACTATCCAGTCTGTCCCCCTCTATATTTATGCAATGAGCAGGTTTGCCAGCTTGCTGTGCACACTGCCCGCCCTCAAGTTTATCTACTGCACACTTTCTAAGCAGTGCTGAATTTTTCGTGTCTGTGTGCCATTGGTTGCTGCTATGTGCAGCTGCATTGTGAATGGTGGAGTGCACTGACATGGACATATTGGCATGCATTAGACCTGATGTTAATCACGTCACCCATACACATCCCTGTAGTGTCACCCCTGCCACGTACAACCATGCCACCAAATCACTAATTTTCATATTGTCACTGTGGCTGTACCTTATAGTGCATGCCATTGCTCGGCATGCATGTGCTGCCTCATGTCTGACTGCTACATCTGCAGTTAGCTCTCCAGTACTAAGCGCAGTGATGTCTTTGAACATAAGTACTATGTAGGCATGCAGTACCTGTTTATAAATACCAGGCATTAGAGCTGGGGGTTGGCTAGCCTAGTACTTACCTATGACCCTATGAACCTATGAACTTCATACCTAGGTGACATGCATATGTCTTCAATTACATGTTTGTGTGTGTCTATCAAGACATAAAACCATGAAAATCATCTGGGAAAACATTGCCTCAAATCATTGTTCGTAACCTAGCTTGTTATTTTTAACACCTCTTTTACATGTCTGTTCCTGTTCTCTGCTGCAGTCATATTTCCAAGTATCTTTCTTCATCTGTATTTCTCCATTCAACATATATTTCCATTCTACAGTTCAGCAAATATACAGTCAGCAGTAAGACAACAGGCACTAGCATAGGTTTGCTTTCTCCATTTTTAGCTTAATAAGATACCCTGTATGACACAGGTGTATCAGTGTGATTGCAACAAATTTACATAGCAAATCTTATATATAAAATTAAAAATTATGATGGGAAGTGTAAGTGTAATCTGACCCACTGGCCCACACGTACTCTTTTCTACACATAAAAGTAAACTGCTAATTTCTGTTGGTTGTTATACTGCAAAGCCCAAAGTATGACCACTCAACTGTCCAGAATTAAACAGAATGGCCAGACTTTTACCTCATATTTTAAGTCTGTTCCTCATAAAATTTGTGGTTTTCTGAATTTATGTGATAATCACTGAGGACTGAATTCACTAAATAATGACAGTCATTTGATTTTTAGGCTTCATATCCTTCAGAAAATACACTGTAACACAAGACCTTTTATTCTAGAAACTACTTAAGTTTATAAGAGCAATATTGAAATTGTGTTCCTAATTTGGGGCTTTGCCCCCCCCCCCTTATTTTTGGCTTTGTCCAGATTTTTTGTGCTAAGAGACTGAGAGCTATGAAGTGTCCTAAAGAGAGGTATGCAACAGAGGCATGAGATAGGGGTAGGTAACAAACGCACTAGAATCATTTTATTTTTTTTTATAAGCAGTCCTTTATTCTGGGTTTTAAAATATAGTAATATTCTTTAATTTTGAGATTCTAATTTAGCCTGATGGTTTGATTTTCAAAGTTTGAATGGAGGTACAATGGCTGCACAGACTAGTGGTTATCTATTTTATGTGTGAAATTTTAGTTCACACTTGTAGGAACTGTAGCTTTAAGGCTTATTCTGTGTCAGAACAAATATAAACACTTTCAGCTCCCCAGGGATCCTTTCTCACTACATTCCACAAACTGAGAAGAACTAGATGGAACTCGCACTGAAGTCTCGCTTTCACTACCATATAAGGAATCAAACTGTGCAATACATTTTTTTTCTGTATAGTGGCAGTCAGCAGGGAATGTTTGTGCCTTTCAGTCAAATAAGGGGAAAAATGACTGAGGCAGCAGGAATAACAAACCTTAGTGTTTTTCTTAAAATTCGTTTCTTTTCAAAAGTCATGCTTTCCACTATTTTGGTATTAAATGCTAATTAACCTACAGGTGCATCATTTACAGTTAGAGCAACAGTAAATAAATTCAGTTTATTTTTGTTCCTGATGGTGCTTCATGTGGAAAAGCATTATTCTTTTATTATAGCCAACCACATAATAGGCATACTGCAGCTTTTCTCTGGACTTGTTCACAGAACTGAAAAGCTAAAAGCCTTCCCAGCTTTTCAGTCTTATTCAGACATGAAACATCAATATATACAGAGTGTTTTTGTGCCAGTAGTTAGATAAGTGTATTTGTGTGTGTGTGTGTGTGTGTGTGTGTGTGTGTGTGTGTGTGTGTGTGTGTGTGTGTGTGTGTGTGTGTGTGTGTGTGTGTGTGTGTGTGTGTGTGTGTGTGTGTGTGTGTGTGTGTGTGTGTGTGTGTGTGTGTGTGTGTTTGTTGCTAGAGAGTGGCATTAATGACAATAACAGACTTCCACAAGCCTCTCTGACAAACTTACCTGCATATGTGATTTAAGGGGCTACATTAAATTCTACCGAATGCTTTCAATTAGCATATTAAATCCATTCTGAATGAAGTGGGGATACCCTTAGGTTGTAGAACAGGTGTAGTACTAGAATAAGATATGTAAAGTCAAGCAATCATTTTAGGAAGCTTTTAATGTCTTTGAGAAGTAAAGCAATTTAGGAAACACACTCAGTCAAACTACAACATTATCTACAATTCAGGCTAAAGTTTTCTAAGATCACTTTATTAAGATGCAAGATAAAAGAGGGTGGTTGATCAGAGTATACCCTTCCCAGGTTGTGAGCAATACCCAAAATAATATGTGAAATATGTTTGAAGCACCAGAATGAAACATTTCCCCCACTGGTGGCTCCTTCAGCAGTTTATTAAGTATGTGGAAGCATCAAAATGAATCATTTCCACCAATGACCCCCTTCAGCAGTCTGTCCAGGTATGTACAAGCACTAAAATGAATAATTTCTACCAATGACCCCTTCCATAGTCTGTCCATGAATGCACAAGCATTAAAATTAATCATTTCCACCAATGACCTCATCAGTAGTTCATTCAGGTATGCACAAGTACTAAAATTTATCATTCCCCATCAAGACGCCTTCAGCAGTCTGTCCATGTATGCACAAGCAACAAAATTAATCATTTCCACCAATGGCCTCTTCAGCAGTCTGTCCATGTATGCACAAGCCCCAAAATGAATAATTTCCCCCAATGACACCTTCCATAGTCTGTCCATGAATGCACAAGCACCAAATGGCATTGAAATGAAACATTTCCCCCAACAACCCCTTCGGTAGTTTGCCCTACTTACTTCAGAGGCTATTCATTTATTTCTGTGACTCAATCTTTCTCTCTCTGTGTTGCACAGCAGCACCCCTCCTCTACCTGCACAGCCAATCACATGAGTTTTGCCCAAGCAAGAAGTCATAATCAGGCATAGCTCTCAGCTGTCCAGATTTTCGCAGAATGTCCAAATTTTTGACTCGTATTTTTTGCCCATGTTTTATACAAATTGTAGCTTTCTAGCAGTGGCGGCTGGTGACTTCAAATCAAAGGGGGGCTGCAGGAGACAGCTGAATGGGTGGGGTCAAGGGGAAGGGGTGTAGCCAACCAGAAAGGGGAGGAGCTATGCTCAAAACTACAAAAACTAACTTTAATTAAATACGCTGCCCTGGGTGGCAAACCATCATTATGAGAGTCCAATCAAGACAAAAATAAGTGTAGAAGAATAAAAATATTTCAATGCATTGACTGCATGACAGCTTACTTAATATCTAGATGGAAACAAAAGGTTGTGAGGCATGAAAAAATAAATTACTTTTTAAATACATTACTGGAATGCCAGTCAAAATCAAGTACAAGCAAAACCAGAAGCACTCAACTCAAACCACTTCTCCTTGCACTGCAGTTCTAATTATAATTTATATTCAGCTTTATTAAAGTGCCAAGTAACATGCTGAAAGTAGAAATCTCTGTGATGCCCCCACTTGTAAAAATGTTTCTTATCGAAAAAAGACCTGCTGCCTGACAACTATCTACTTGTTTCATGGGGAAAACATGTAAGTAAAAAATAAAAAGCAAACAAGAAACAAGCTCAAGATACATTGCTTAAAGGATTACTGTACAGGTTATGGACCACACATGACTGGCATTCTGTTTAGTTTACGGGTAAAGTCTGTAGAGATGACTGGAAGTCTCCAACAAGTGTAATGAGCTTTTTAAAATAATGGAATCCTGTCCTTTAATACCCAAGGCTTATACATTATCTAGTCAAGTATTCTCTGCATGGCAACAGAAAGGCTTTCAGTGTTGGCAATTCTTTAACAGTATGCTTATTAAAGCTTATTTGCATCTTACGATCTCAGACAAGCTTACATTATGGTCATTAAAGCATTGCTACTTAAACACAGAGCAACAGGCACTTTGAGTAATAAGCATAAATCAACAGTACAAAAATATGACAGAAACCAGACCTTTCTGCAAAATCAAGGACAGATGAAAAGCCACTGTAGTACTTGTGTCTACCTTGGATGGCGGGGACACACTGCACATTTACACTGCATAACTACTCCTTGCCTTGCTTGGACACATCCAGAGTCAGTACATGGTGGAGTGGGGTGCAACAAGTATGTCACAATTTGAAATGTTTCTGGCTGACTGTGATGGCCCTGACATGTGTCATACCTCTCAATCTCAGAGCAAGAAATCTGGACAAAGCCATACACAGAAGTGGGACAAATGCCCACAAATAAGGACAATTTTTAAATATTGCTCTAATAAACTTAGAAAGATAATAGAATAGGTTTTGCATTAGTATGACTTTTCTGAAGGGTATAAAATCTGAAACTCAAATGTCTGTCATTATTTTCTAACTTCAGTCTTTAGTGATTTGTCACTAATTTGCCAAAAAAACACAATTTTATGAAAAATGGACCAAATGTGATGCAAAAATATAAAATAGCCACACAATACAGCTGGGAACCTGTCAAAGAAGGGACACTTTAATATTAGTACTGCTAACTTGAGCAGCTGACAAAATAAAAGAATCTACATGCATTTCAAGTAATCTATAACTTTGATTATTACAGTTATTTCTTAATTGTAAACCCTCCATGTTTTCTTCCAAAATTGCTATTTTGCGGAGGGATTATTAGGGGAAAAGCAACATTTTAAGCCAAAATCGGAGACAGTTGAGAGGTTGGCTATGCCTAATTCTATAAAGCAATTTATTTGCATGTACCTCTCAACCTGTTAATGCAGTAAATCTGAACAAGGCCAAATGTACTGGGGCAACATATAAACAGTACTAAAAATTGCTTTTGTAGAAATTGAGACAGTTGATAGAATAACAGTTCTTACTTTTGCATGCATTTTTCTGAAGGTTATGAAGTCTGAAACTCAGTGTATACATTATTTAGTGACTTAATTTTTAAATGATTTGCCAGAAAACTACAAATTTTTATGAAGAACAAACCAAAAATAAGAAGCAAAAATCTATTCATTCTTTGAAAATCTGGACAGTTGGGAGGTATAGTTCAGCTGGGCCTGTCTGAGTTTGCTGCCCTTCCCCCCTGACAAAATCACGGTTGAATGGAGCCTCTGCAGCCATTTCAATGAACCATTACTTGGCTATTTCACTCCATTTACCATAAACACTAATGTGCATACTGCTTTACTTGTATGAGGAGTTGGACTTCATTTGAAAGTTTTATTTTGTATTTTACAGCACAAACACTAAGTCATCTACTAAACAAAGCAATGCAGTCTCACAATGAAAACTTAGCATTAAAACTTCTCTGCCCTTGAAACTCACATTCATTGAAACAGCATTGAAACCCACATTCAAAGAAAATACATTTTGCCAGTGGCAGATAAAGATTAATTTTGGGCTGTTTTCAAATCATAGGCCCCTTGCATATGAAACATACATGTGCTCTTTGATACACCTTCCTCATTGTACTAAATTATATTCCTTGTACAATATATTACAGTTGTTAGAGGGCGTTTTAAATTTGTTTTGAACATTTTTCCAGTAAGCAATGAAACAAAATGCATGCACCCATAATGACAAAACTGCCCAGTTCAGAACATTTATCATAAAAGTCTACTCAGACTTCCGCAGTACACCATTATCAGTAAATATGCACAATTCTACAGTCCACCATTATCAGTAAATATGCACAATTCTACAGTCCATTATCAGTAAATATGCACAATTCTACAGTCCATTATCAGTAAATATGCACTCTCTCTGAAGAAGTAAAAGTCATCTAAATAATTCCACATTAAAGAAATCTGTAACTAATGAAGAGGTTGCTGCTAGCAAACACCTTTATATTTCATGGTTTCATTGAAAAATAAAGTGCCTGTTGCCCCTCAGGAATAAATTGGCTATATTACATTAAAAAAATGATAAGCTAGCAATATTGCAAGAGATGGATGGCAAGCTGATAACGGACTCATATCATTTTCACCAAGGAGACCATTCTCAATACAGCAGCATCCACCCCTTGTGGGAGTAGAACCCATAGCCTTCTGCATCAAAGGCAAGTACACAACTTGCTGTGCTATTAACAAGGTAAACCAGCTTCACTTAAGCAGCACTAAACTTCTGTTCCCCTGCAGCTCTCAGCTCCTTGTAAAATCTCCTCAATACTCAACTTCGCAGCACAAGAAAACTGGAAAAAGCCAAAATGTATTGGGGGGGGGGGTCAAAAGCCCAAAAACCAGGGACGCAAACATTGCTTGTATAATCTTGGAAAGTTGCTAGAACCATACATTTTACTGCCAAGCTCCCTGTGCAAAACAGAGCAACATACCACTACGCCAAATCAGCTGCTTTGTAAAGGAGGAAGACTGAAACTTAAATGGCTATCATTTAGTGAATTCAGTTCTCACCATAGCTGTCAATCTCTTAGTACAAAACACCTGGACAAACCCAGTAATGAGGGAATACAGCCCTCAAACATTCAGTGAATTCAGTTCTTGCCATAGCTGTCAACCTTAGCACAAAAAACCTGGACGAAGCCAATAATGAGGGAATACAGTCCCAAAAATAGGGACACATTTCAAATATTCATCTTATAAACTTAGAAAATTGCTAGAATAAAAGGTTGTGTTATGGTTGTGTTACTATGTATTTTTTGAAGAACATGAAGTCTGAAATTCAAATGCCTGTCAATTTTACTGCTGACAGAATAAAACTTTTCAGCAGAGACCCAGGGAGAAATACTGCAGACACGTCTTTGTAAAATGACAGGGCACCAGAGAAAATCCACACAAACACAGGAAGGAGATGCAGACTCCACACAGAAGGCACCCCAGCCAAGAATCAAACCAGAAAACCTATAGCTGTGAGGCAACAATACTACCACTGCACCATCAAATATGCAAGGACTTAAGCATTCAGATTCCTGAAGTCTGAAATTCAAATGCCTGTCAATTCTATTTAACATTTGTTAATCAGGACAGTCTGACTTGGAACAAAAAAAAAAAAAAAAAGAAAATCAGCAGAGGTCCAGGAAGAAATAATGCAGACATGTCTTTGTAACATGGGAGGACACAAAAGCAAACCCACACAAACACAGGGAGAAGATAAAGACCCCACAAAGAAGGCACCCCAGCCAAGAAGCAAACCTGAGAACCTGCAGCTGTGAGGCAACAATGCTACAACTGCCCCATCAAATATCAAGCATCGCAACATTTACAAACCACAGATATTATGAGGAACAGATCAGATCAAACATGAGGCAAAAATCTGCAGTTTATTTTCCACAAATGGTGGTGGGTAGGGAATTAAGGTCTTTAACACCTGCATACAAGGTACAGGGTTCAAGCCTGAGGTATTCCCTTACACACACAAACACCTGTAGTAGCAAACCTCAAAAACTAAATATACTGCACTGGGTGCCAAACAGTTGTCGTGAGAGTCCAATCAAGACAAAATGAAGTGTAGAAGAATAAAAATATTTCAATGCATTGGCTGCATGACAGCTTAATATCTAGATGGAAACAAAAAAGGTTGTGAGGCATGAAAAAATAAATTACTTTTTTTTAAATACATTAATGGAATGCCAGTCAAAATCAAGTATAAGAAAAACAAGCAGCACTAACTCAAACCACTTCTTGCACTGCAGTTCTAATAATTTATATTCAGCTTTATTAAAGTAACAAGTAACATGCTGAAAGTAGAAATCTCTGATGCCCCCACTTGTAAAAATGTTTCTTATCCAAAAAAAGACCTGCTGCCTAACAACTACTTGTTTCATGGGGAAAACATGATCAAAGTAAAAAATGAAAAGCAAACAAGAAATAAGCTCAAGATACATTGCTTAAAATACTGTAGAGGTTATAGACCACGCGATTGGCATTTGGTTTATGGTTAAAGCCTGCAGAGATGACTGTCTGTAAGTCTCCAAGTGTAATGAGACTCTTAAAATAATGTAATTCTGTCCTTTATTACAAATACTGGCATATGCATTTCAATACCCAAGGTTTATACATTATCTAGTTAAGTATTCTCTACATGGCAACAGAAAGGCTTTCAATGTTGGCAATTCTTTAACAGTATGCTTATTAAAGCTTACTTGCATCTTGCAATCTCAGCCAAGCTTACCTGATGGTCATTAAAGTATTGCTACTTAAACACAGAACAACAGGCACTTTGAGTAATAAGCATAAATCAACAGTACAAAAATATGACAGAAACCAGACCATTCTGTAAAAATCAAGGACAGATGAAAAGCCACTCTAGTACTTGTGTCTACCTTGGATGGGTGGGATTCTCTGCACATTTACACTGCATAACTACTCCTTGCCTTGCTTCGACACATCCAGAGTCACTACATGGGGAGTGGGGTGTAACAAGTATGTCACAGTTTGAAATGTCTCTGGCTGACTTGTGATGGCCCTGACACATTTGTCATACCTCTCAACCTCAGAGCAAGAAATCTGGACAAAGCCATACAAAGAAATGGGACAAAGGCCCAAAAATAAGGACATTTTTTAAAATATCGCTCTTATAACCTTAGAAAGCTAATAGAGGTCTTGCATTAGTATGAATTTTCTGAATGGTATGAAATCTGAAACTCAAATGTCTGTCATTATTTTCTAACTTCAGTCTTTAATTATTTGTCACTAATTTGCCAAAAAAACACAATTTTATGAAAAATGGACCAAAAAATGTGATGTAAAAATATAAAATAGCAACACAATACAGCTGGGAACCTGCCAAAGAAGGGACACTTTAATATTAGTACTGCTAACTTGAGCAGCTGACAAAATAAAATAATCTACATGCATTTCTGAAATAAAAGTAATCCGATTATTACAGTTATTTCTTAATTATAAACCCTCCATGTTTTCTTCCAAAATTGCTATTTTGCAGAGGGATCATTAGGGGAAGAGCAACATTTTGAGTCAAAATCAGGGACAGTTCAGAGGTTTGGCTATGCCTAATTCTATAAAGTAATTTATTTGCATGTACCTCTCAACCTGTTAATGCAATAAATCTGGACAAGGCCAGATATATTGGGGGAACATATAAACAGTACTAAAAATTGCTCTTGTATAAACTGGGACATAAATCTGGACAAGGCCAAATATATTGGGAGGAACATATAAACAGTACTAAAAAATGCTCTTCTAGAAACTGGGACAGTTGATAGAACAGGTCTTACTTTAGCATGGATTTTTCTGAAGGTTATGAAGTCTGAAACTAGGTGCGTCATTATTTAGTGACTTAATTCCTAAATGATTTGCCAGAAAACCACAAATTATTATGAGGAACAAATCAAAAATAAGAAGCAAAAAATCTATTCATTCTTTGAAAATCTGGACAGTTGGGAGGTATGGTTCAGCTGGGGCTGTCTAAGTTTACCGCCCTTCCCCCTCACAAAACCCTGGTCGAATGGAGCCTCCCTGCAGCCATTCCAATGATCCATTACTTTGCTATTTCACTCCATTTACCATAAACACTAATGTGCATACTGATTTACTTCTATGATGATTTGAACTTCATTTGAAAGTTTTATTTTGCATTTTACAGCACAAACACTAAGACATCTGCTAAACAAACTTGGCATTAAACCTTCTCTGCCCTTGAAACTCACATTCACTGAAACAACATTAAAATCCACATTCAAAGAAAATACATTTTACTCGTGGCAGATAAAAATTAATTCTGGGCTGTTTTCAAATCATAGGCCCCTTGCATATGAAACACGTGTTCTTTGATACACCTTCCTATTGCTTTGAACATTTTTCCAGTAAACAATGAAACAAAACTGTCCAATTCAGAACATTTCCATCATAAAAGTCTACTCATACTTCTACAGTCCACTATTATCAGTAAATATGCACAATTCTACAGTCCACCATTATCAGTAAATATGCACAATCTCTGAAGTAGTAAAAAAGTCATCTAAATAATTCCACGTTAAATAAATCTGCAATGAAGAGGTTGGTGCTAGCAATCACCTTTATATTTCATGGTTTCATCGAACAATAAAGTGTCTGATGCCCCTGTAGAATAAATTGCCTAAATTACATTAAAAATAAGCTAGTAATATTGCAATAGGAAATGGATGGCAAACTGATAACAGGCTCATAATTAGTATCTTAACTTTCAGTACGGCAGCATTCACCCCTTATGGGAGTAGAACCAACAACCTTCTGCATCAAAAGCAAGCACACAGCCTGGTGTGCTATTAGCACTAAACTGCTCTTCCCCTGCAGCTCTCAGCTCCTTGTAAAATCTACTCAATACTCAACTGCATCTCAACTTCGCAGCACAAGAAGTCTGGAAAAAGCCAAATTTATTGGGGTGGGTCAAAGGGCAAAACCAGGGACACATTAAACATTGCTTGTATAATCTTGGAAAGCTGCTAGAATAAAATGCTGTGTTACCACGGTACCACCATACATTTTACTGCCAGAGTCCCTGTGCAAAAAAAGAGTCAGAACATACCACTATGCCAAATCACCTGCTTTGTGAAAGAAAAATGCTGTGTTACCACCGTACATTTTACAGACAAGGTCCCTGTGCAAAACAGTCAGGAGCAACATACCACTACACCAAATCAGCTGTTTTGTGAATGAGAGGAAGACTGAAACTTAAATGGCTATCATTTAATGAATTCAGTTCTCACCATAGCTGTCAACCTCTTAGCACAAAACACCTGGACAAACCCAGTAATGAGGGAATGCAGCCCTCAAACATATTCAGTGAATTCAGTTCTTGCCATAGCTGTCAACCTTAGCACAAAAAACCTGGACAAAGCCACTAACAGGGTATTACAGTCCCAAAAATAAGGAAACACTTCAAATAGTCACCTTATAAACTTAAAAAATTGCTATAATAAAAGGTTGTGTTACTATATATTTATTGCTAGAATAAAAAGTTGTTTTACTATGTATTTTCTGAAGACTATGAAGTCTGAAATTCAAATGCCTGTCAATTTTACTTGTGATGGAACAAAAACAATTTTCAGCAGAGGCCCAGGAAGAAATACTGTAGACACGTCTTTGTAAAATGGCAGGACACCAGAGCAAATCCACACAAACACAGAGATAAGATGCAGACTCTACAAAGAAGGCACCCCAGCCAAGAACCAAACCACAAATCCTATAGCTGTGATTCTGAGGCAACAATACTGCCACTGCACCATCAAATATGTAAGAAATTAAACATTCAGAAACCTGAAGTCTGAAATTCAAATGCCTGTCAATTTTATTTAACATTTGTTAATCAGGACAGTCTGACTTGGAATAAAAAAACAATTTTCAGCAGAGGCCCAGGAAAAAAATAATGCAGACATGTCTTTGTAACATGGGAGGACACAAACGCAAACCCACACAAACACAGAAAGAAGATACAGACCCCACAAAGAAGGAACCCCAGCCAAGAATCAAACCTGAGAACCTGCAGCTGTGAGGCAACAATGCTACCAGTGCACCATCAAATAAAAGCAAACCCCACACAAACACAGGGAGAAGATACAGACCCCACAAAGAAGGAACCCCAGCCAAGAATCAAACCTGAGAACCTGCAGCTGTGAAGCAACAATGCTACTACTTCACCATCAAATATCAAGCATTGCAACATTTACAAACCACAGATATTATGAGGAACAGATCAGATAAAATAGGAGATAAAAATCCGCAATTTTTTTACAAATGGTGGTGGGTAGGGAACTCAAGTCTTTAACACCTGCATACAGGGTACAGGGTTCAAGCCTGAGGTATTCCCTACCACACCACCATGAGCACCTGGGGCATTTACACACACACACACACCTGTTCTCCATACTAACCAGTTTCACAAGCACCATATATTCAACACTTACCTGTCCTCCATTCTAACCAATGTTAGATCCAAACCCCTTCCCGCGCAATACTCCAACGACTCGCGAGAGTGGATTGCATCCAAACCCTTTCCCGACGAGACTGCAGCTCCCATTCCTGCTGCTCGTGTTGCAGTCCGGCCGCGCTGTATAATCCCAGTGTGTCTGTGCACTTTATAGTGCACAGACGTCTCCTCGCGTTTCCCTATCAGTCCTACTGGACCGCCGTGAGCATGCGCATACAGTAGACCAGTAGTCTGGTCTACTGCGCATGCTCATAGTCCGTGAAATTTAAAACTTTTTTTCTTTTTATTTTTTTGAGTTCTTTTTGTTTTGAGGGGGCTGCAGTCCGGCAGTCCGATAGCACGGGCCGCCCCTGCTTTCTAGCAAATCATTGGCATATCATTGAGGACTGAAGTCAGAAAATATGGCAGACATTTGATTTTCAGGCTTCATATCCTTCAGAAAATTCATGCTAATGCAAAACCTGTTATTCTATCAACTTTCTAAGTTTGTAACAGCAATATTTAAAAAGTGTTCCTATTTTTGGAACTTTGTCCCCCCATTATTTGTAGCTTTTTCCATATTTCTTGCTCTAAGAGGTTAAGAGTTATTGGGGCGGGAGGCATGCAGGACATCTCAGATGTCTGATTAGGACAGGTGTTGCCATTTTCCTTAAAGGGGGAAGAATATTTGATTAAAAATATCTTTTCTTTTTTTTAATTGTATACCCCCTTACTGTTTGCACCCAGTGCAGACTGCAGCCTCCCCCTCCACTAGTGTGTCTCTAGGCATTACACAGTAGTTCAGAGCACAAACAAAAGATAAGTAATGTTAAAGACACAGAGTCGAAGGAGACAGACTGCTTGTTTGAGACATAGTCCTAGTGAGCCATCCCCTTTTCAGATAACGGAGAATATGTTCTGCATTCTTATTCCTCTATAAGCATCTTGCACAGCTTCTCGCACTTATGGGACAAAAGGCCAAAAACCAGGGACACATTTTAAGCATTGCTTGTATAGAATAAAATGTTATGTTACCGCTATGTATTTCACTGCCAAGTCTTGAACCTAGGACCCTGTGCACTATAGTTAGAGCAACATACCACTATGCCAAATCAGCAGTTTCCTGAACAACACGAAGACTGAAACTTAAATGGCTATCATTTAATGAATTCAGTTCTCACTTATCACCATAGCTCTCAACCTCTTAGCACAAAAAACCTGGACAAAGCCAATAATGGGGGAATACAGAATTCAGTTCTTACTTCTCATCATAGCTCTCAATGTCTTAGCACAGAAAAACATGGACAAAGCTAATAATGGGGAATACAGCCCCCAAATAGGGACAGATTTCAATTACTGATCTTATAAACTTAGAAAATTGCTAGAATAAAAGGTTTTGTGTTACTATTTATTTTCTGAAGAATATGAAGTCTGAAATTCAAATGCCATGTCATTATTTAGTGAATTCAATCCTTTAGTGATTTGCCACAAAAATCCTGGAAAACCACAGCTGTAATGAGGAACAGAACAAAAATATGAGGCATAAATTCACAAGTGGTTGTGGCTAGGGACTTTAGACTTTTTTTACCTGTACCCAAGGTACAGGGTTTGAACCTGAGTACCTCTAGCCACCAGGTGTATTCACGTGGGGGGCATTTTCACACACATGGTTGTTAGCATATGTGTATGGATTTATTTTTCTCTCCTGACAATATTACTTGAATATTCCAACTAAGTTGTTATCTGCAATGATTCTTGAAAAGTATTAATGCTTGGATCCAGCAGCTAAAAGAAGCTGCATGGGATACCAAGATGTTGACGTCCCCATAAGTTTTAGTTTGGTGGGATTGTTATTCTTGCCCGATATAAGGAGCCTTTTTTGCAGTCTCATACTTCACTTAATCTATGGCAGGGAAATCTTCTGGATTGCCTATGCTACCATTGTTCATATCTATTCAGACTTTAACTTGAACTTTCTGGAGTGCTAAGTGCCTATGTTATAAAAGTCTGAACTGCTGTTATTGTGCTGTAAAACAAGAATCAAAACTTGCTCTTAGGAAGAATGCTTATGGTTAAATATCAGAATGAGTGTGTAATCACTCTTATGGAAGCACATAATACCTACTTATCTTCCACTGGGAAATTCAACAGAGCAACTCTGCATTGTGCTTCACAGTTAAGAGTTCGATGTTCCAAAATAACAGAAGTTCTATAGCATCTGCACTTGAAAAACAAAGTTGCACTTTTAAGTTTGCTGCTGCTTTTATATTTTAGACATTGTTTTTTTTTAACCTTTAAATACAAGTGCAGTTTAGAGATGCTCATTGCAAACTTTAATAAAATTAAATCAAACCCTCTCCTGGTGAAGGTGTCGAGGGGCTAATTGGTTCTGCCAGTTTGATAGGCTCGATTGACTGAAGAAACTTTAATGAGGTACCTCCCAATGGCAATGCAGAGATAAGGCTGATAGGCTTTATATACACACAAAGCGAGGTTCCTCTCCTCATGTTGTTCAAGTACGTTTGCGTAGCTGCCAAAAGGAGCCCTGCATCTCATCCTTCTCTCTCACTTAACACCACACTGTTTTCCTACTCCCTGACATGGGCTAAAATATTGGCCATATGTTCACCGACAATAAACTTGCATAGTTGATGGCAACCTGTACGTGCAGTTATGTGAATCAGAACAGAAAAAAAATATGGGTGCAAAACCCATGTGCGACAATCTCTTCCATAGTTGCAGCAAGCGGAGCGACACAAAACTTTAAATCTCGAGCTGCACATCCTTGTTTTTACTGAGCATATTTATTTACCATTAGTGTGGTTTGCACATATAAATGGCTGTGTTACCAAGAAACAGCTGGATCAGAGTACCAAACATACATGTTCTCTGGAAGTGATCTCTCTAATTTAAGATATACTGAGACACCACCACTCAACACCAACAACCTATACCTCATCAGAGAACTCCACAGTGAGTAGCAGTACCAGCTCATATATATATATATACACACACACACACACACACACACACACACACACACACACGCACACACACACACACACACACACACACACACACACACGCACACACACACACACGCACGCACGCACGCACGCACACACACACACACACACACACACACACACACACACACACACACACACAACATATCCATGCAGTTAAGCACCTTAAAAGCAGAATAACTCCATTGATGAGAAGAAAATACCAACTCATACACACCAGCAGCAGTCATTTCCTTCCCAAAATGTTTCCACAAGCAGAAATAAACTCAGTTCACAAAAATAAGCAGTACCTTATCCGTGCAGTACCTTAAAAGCTCTGAGCAGTAATTTCCTTCCCAAGTGCGTTTGCAGATTTCAAACAACCAGCCAGAAATGCATGCACATGAGCCCTTGAGCTCAATTCCAACAGGCTGACATAGCTGACATCATTGTGCACATGATAACGTCAAATGAAAAAGCGCAAAAGAAAAAAATTTTTAAAAAGTTGGAAAAAAATCGGAAATGAAGGGGTGCCACTCGGGAATTATTTGGACCCCAAAACTTGGTAAAACTGAGTAATTCGGTATGGTTGGGAGGAATGAGTTTTGTAGATACCAGTATAGCAAAAAGAAAAAAATCAGCAATATATTGTTTACAACAAGAATCCTAATTACACAGAACATATTAATATGACTTTTATGTTCTATGGCACTGTTGTCATAAGCAGTTATGATAAAGAAAAGTCAGTGAGAGATGCCTGACCATGACCCAACTTTGTATTGATAACAGAGATGCACTCACATTTTCAGGGGGAGATAGATCAGAGAATGGTGCATCTGTCATTACAAAACGGACAGGTGACCTCATGAGCTCAAGCTCTCTATTCATGGTATAGCAGCTGCTAATGTCTATTTTCTGGGATCTATATTATATTAGCCAATGCTTGAAATTGCAAACACTATATAATCGACCCAAACACTCCAAAAATGCAAAATGTCGAACACATGGATCAGTGATTTGTTTCCTAGCGAAAAAATTTGGTGAGCCGTAAAAAAAAAAAAAAAAAAAAAAAAAAAGAAAAAAACCCTACTTTAATATACCAGCTCCGGGATTGCACCACAGTGGAGGAAATGACAAAGTCCCAAAAACGGCCCAGTGATTTTTTTCCCTAGCACAAAAAAATCACTGTTCTGTGCTTTCGGCATTTTGCCATTTTGTGTAAACATGTTCAACGAAACAGCGTTCGCAACTTTAAATAATAGGAACCCTATTTTCTGCATTAATGAAATATTCATCTGCAGAGTGAATTGCAGTCTCTGTCTGTATTGTGAAATATAATTATTGCTTGTCACTTTTTCATAAAGCACAACTGCTGATTTCTATGAAAGCCACCCACATCATTGATTAGTTATTTAAACCAGGGTCCCAGGTCCCAGAAGATGTTCCCTTAAATTCTGCACAGTGCTTGCTTTAAACAAGGCAGTAGCCAACACATCTCATGCAGGTAGTCAGTTAGTTCAGCATTTTCACTTCTCCAAAGACTGCAAGGTATGAAACTCTCTTTTAACCGAGCAACATCCAAGCTATCATAGTGGCAGTAAACTAATAAGTCATTTATAATGCTAATTTTCAGTTCGGGAGCGAGCATATGGAGAAATGAGCATACCTGGATAATAAATGTTGCTACAGGGTAAAAGTTCAGATTGTATTATAATGTTTCTATAAAGTCAGGCACATGCATTAAAGAAACCAGTGACCACACTAGCTGATAATGGGAAGTGAGTACAAACATTGGTACAGCACTTGTGTCATAAACAAAGAGTATAGTGAGCATGCTTAAACAGTGAATATGAATAAGCAGCAAGGATGAGGCTAGCCTTAAAAATCAAGTAATCTCTGCATGCCAGTAATGAATACCATGCATACATCTTTTGTCATGTCTGCAGGTTTTACTATCAGGAATACTAGTATACTTGGTCAGTTAAAGGGAGAGGATGTCATGGCAGAGCATTTTAAATCTGCAACAACAAAAAAGAAAGTCTTTAGGTTCGTAAGTTGATATGATAATCATGGTTTAAAAACCAAGGCAATGCTTATCAAAAAGGAGCCAACTTGAGACTGAGTACATGGAGAAGGCCACAAGCCTGTCTGGGTAACTAAAGGGAAAGATACTAGTTACCTTTTTACTTAGGAATCACTAAAACTTTTCAAGTCGAACAATACCCTTAGAAAAATACATGCCAAGAGGAGTATTATATTCAGTGATGGGTCTTGTGAGGGACGAGTACAGAGAAATTAAGATTTATTTTCCTCTAGTGGAGATGCCTTTGGAAATGAATTGGACCAGATAGAAGTATTTCCAAAACATTGTCGAGATATGGTCAAAGTGAATTGTTAACATGGGTAGGTTGTTCTACCAAATTGCTGTGAAGAAGTTCGAATGTAAAGGCACTGCCTGGGTCACTAGTTAAAGTTTCTGTATCAAGGAGGGATGTCATTTATGTGGTAGATATGCAAGAGCTTAAACTGTCTGATGCTATTTTCAGTGTTCAGCTTTAGACCATGATCCTTACACCAGAATTGTGTTTATAAAAGCTATCCTGGAGAATCTGAATGCCTTCAGGGGAGCTGATCACATCTCCAGTCTTGTAGTCATCCATGAACTTGGTCAGACAGAGGCCCTTAATGTCAGATTTGAAGTAAGAGCAGTGGATACCAATAGACATGGTCCCAAAACACAGCCATGAGGTACACTAGTTGTGACCTTGGCATGACATTAGCTCTAATAGAATGGTATTGAGCAGTTAGGCAGTTGGCAATCTAATAGATTACACAGGGATTTATACTGAGTCTGATGAGTTTGTTGATAATGTCAGAGTGGGTAATACTATCAAAAGCTGTAGGGAAATTCAGGTGAGCTGTCTACATGGGGTCAACCTCATCTAATGCATTTTTGACTCATTCAAAAAAGTCAGCTAGGTTTACTAGGCATTAACTGTCTTTTACACAACCAGACTGGTCAGTGTAGAGGGATGTACACGTTCCCTATGCCCAATGGATTACATCATCTTGCAAATGGTGATGATAAGGCTGATAGGCCTACAATTGCCAGGAACATGATCCTCAATGCAAGAGTTAACATAGGAGTATAAACTTTGGATATATGTGGCATTGACAGGTAGGAACTGTTAAACTATCTCAAGTCACCATTTAGCAAAGGGAGGAACTGCACACTATTACTTATATTTGTGTAGGTATGCCAATTTATAGTGAGGAAGTTCAATTCCCCTAGAAATATTTATTTATTTTATTTGTCTTTGTTGACCTGGAAAGTCCAACTGATAAGAGCCCATTTTTAGTGGAGGCCTGGGAGAAAAGCTCTGTCACAGTACATTTATATTAACAAGTGAATTTCAGACAGTTCTCAGAAAAACAACAGTTAATATTTCTCAGGAAGCAACAAACATAATTACAAGACAGGTATATACAGTAAAGTAAAAATAATAAACTCGGTGATAAACCAAACTGTGCTTTAATGCAGAAATTCAGTAAAATTCCAGTAAGCGCTTTCGTCTTTTCATACACAAAACTTCTTCAGACTGAATTAAAACCTCTCACTTCATTCATTAAATACTAAAAGATATCATCACATGACATTCCCAATTAATGTCTTAACCCTTTCTTTCTCAAATAGGCTACAAAATCTTCTCTGTTGTTTAGCCCAGGGGGATAGCAGGCATTCAACTTAACCTGCCATGTATATTCCAACCATCCCAACTCCTCCTCAGCATTCAACTTGATCTCATAGTCAGCAATATTTCCCGAAACCAAAAATTTTAAATTGATTTTACAACCCCCCATTTTATAATGTTTACCTACAGCATTAGCTTCATTGCCAGTTTCCACAGCTCCCAGGTCTTTTCGTACAAGAGGCAGGATGGAAAAATGTTTGGCATGCAATTTCTGTGATTTAATTTATGAAGGAGTCAGTGAAATTGTTATTAATGATGTAAAAATATATGTCAACAAGGTTTACACATGCAAATCAAAGTTTGTTGTTTATCTAATTGTATGTCTGTCTTGCAATGCATTTTATGTTGGCCGTACTAGTAGGGAGCTGTTCAAAAGAATGTATGAACACAAAAGAGCTGTGGAAACTGGCAATGAAGCTAATGCTTTAGGTAAACATTATAAAATGGGGGGTTGTAAAGTTGAATGCCTGCTATCCCCCTGGGCTAAACAACAGAGAAGATTTTGTAGCCTATTTGAGAAAGAAAGTGTTAAGACATTAATTGGGAATGTCATGTGATGATATCTTTTAGTATTTAATGAATGAAGTGAGAGGTTTTAATTCAGTCAGAAGAAGTCTTGTGTATGAAAAGATAAAAGTGCTTACTTGATTTTTACTGAATTTCTGCATTAAAGCACAGTTTGGTTTGTCACCGAGTTTATTATTTTTATTTTTATCAGTTATTTGGTTTAATATGTTTTAAAGTGATATACAGTAAAGTATTTACATCAACAATTATAAATCTATACAGTTGTTCCAGCTGTAAAATATTGTAGAGGTAAATGGATTGATACTGCATATGGGGAAATATTATTGTAATGCAATTAAGTGTTCTTTCATTTCAGTAAAGAAAGATTTACAAGGAGTTCAAGTTAAGTAAAGACGATAGTTATAAAATTATGTAGGAAGGGAGATTTTAGTATTGTATAGATTTGTAAAGAGTTCAACAGCTAACATTATGTGGACGATATTAGTATTATATGAGAGGATAGTGGTAATAGCATATGAATGTGAGAGCATGCTATAGGATTGGTTCAATTTAGGATGCCTGCTCCAAATTGGTGCATATAGAAGGTTTATAACTTAGGTATACAGCAGATACATCAGAGGGGTAGAGTGGTGCATGGGGGCAGTTAGAAAAAGAGCAGAATGAGAAGGGTTTTTAAGAGGGGTGAAAAGGAATGTATTAATTCAAGTGCAAGAGGGATGTAATGATTAAAGCAGAAGAGACAAAAAGCTTGTAATAAGCAATAAGAGGTTTGTGCCTTTACTAGAGCATGACCAGGATTGGGTAAGGTATTGTTTCAGCTAGATTTTATAACATGGAAGTTTGCTAATTAATTTTACATGTGTAGGGATGGTGTTCCAGAGCTGTGAGATGTAACAAGGGTTTAGTGAGTGCCCCGAAGAATTATTTGCTTTAATAGTTCTTAGTATATATTTATCACAATAATACAGGTCCCTTGAGGGGGTGTAGGGCAATAATATGTTTTTTAATGTTCATTGTTCAGGAACATTATCAGTTTGTATGCCATAACTAGCTGAGAGTATGTTACGTAGTTGTTAAGCTCTAGCCAGTTTAGCTAATTTATAGTGTTTGGGTTAATAGAGAGGGACTCTAGTTTGTTAAGATATGCCTCATCTTTTGTAGGTGTCAAGCACAGGGTTCTGTAGTTGGCGAGGATGAGGTATGAGTTCTTGTTAATTGATATTGGGATATGACCTATTTTTAATAGACCATTGGAAAACCCTAACCAAAGTCTATCTTCCACCCCAATCACATCTATGCTCCTTAGTAGAATAACATATTCTGATAAAAATAAGAACTCAGTGACTGAGAAGAACTTCAAGCTTGAGTCTCATTGAGCATGTTTGTCAGCCATTTTGTATTTACTAAAATAGGAGTGGAAGCCATGTTGCTTTTTGGGGGGATCCCATATGATGACAGTAATGCACCTCACCATATGCATGACTATATAACATACTAATACTACTCCAACAACCAATTGAAGGAAAATATTAGTTTGCTGATGTTAGCAGAAACATTACAAACACTGCTAAATGTTATAACCTCTGAACTAGATTATGCAGACTACAGCCCGAACACAGAAAAGTTATACTAGTGAGAAACAATAATGTGGCCAAACTAATTATAATGTGAACAAGTAATTTAAACTTGATGTGATGTCACAATTTGACATCTTTTCTGTTTTGAGTAAAGTGTTCAGAGATCTGTCAGGAAATGTCAGGCATGTCATTATACCAGATGATATAGAACATAACAGGTAGAAAAGACCAACCAATGATGCTGAGTGCTGCTGTGTAACAGTTCTGAGGATGGGGTTCTATGATGTCATAAGAAGGTCATGACTTAATGTGGATCACTATTTGCTGGTTGAAATATAAGATATAAAGACAGAGGTTTGCTATGAGTTGGTTATTATAAGATTTGTGTGTGATATGATAGCTGGCCCAGATGAGCCTTGAAGCTTGAGTACACAAGGAGGAGGACTGTTTGGTGCATTCTTCTTGTCCTTAGAGCTAATGTAGTGTTTTTCTTTTTATCTGTGAATACTGAATATGAGATGCTTGTAAGAATCTGTGCTTGGAACAGCAGCTGAGCTGCTGACTTTCTTGGAAGGTTTTCAGGGTTTGCAGTTTCGTCACCAAGGTTATCTCTGTTTGCAGGGTTGGCAAGATATGGGGAAACCTTTGGTGCAGGAATTGCTGCAGATTTGACTGGCTGAATTATCTTACAGCATGCTGAAGATATGAAAGAAGACAGTGATGAGAAGTGTGTGTGACTATTTTAACTAGGATGGCTTTCAGTGAATGGACTTACAGAAGTGATATGGCTTTAATTATATTATAGTTGTATTTATTATGTATGGCCACTGTGTGATATTATCTTATAAGGCATTTAAGTGTATCTTCAGAAGGATTCTCTGTCTGAGGAAGTTCACATTTTATGAGGTGAACAAAAGCTCTTATGTTTTCATATTAAACAATTTGGACAGATTTTTCTTTGTTGGTGTTTTACAGAATTGATATGGAGGCTTCCAGTGGTTAGAATTGATTATTTTGATTCTGCCATTAATTACTAATATGTCAACTAACTTGAAAGTGATACAGACATTATTACGGTAATAAACTTCTCACACTTTTGGAAAGACTTTCATTTCTTAATGGTATCAGTAGCAAAGTCCCAATAGAAGCAGACCTAACAGCTCCAAAACTTAAATGGCTTCCTGGTTTAACTTCATTAAAGATCTGATCCTTTTCTGAAAAGTTAAAAAGTATTTAGATGTCTATTTCAGGCTTTTATCTGGTATGAGAGGTGTTAATAAGTAAGCCAGCCCTTAAAAGATTTTCTCCAAGGAAGGATTTCATATCACTCACCAACTTTGCCTTCTCTGAAACCCTTCAAGCAAAGACCATCAAGTCTTTTTCTGTTTTCTGTAACTTTATGCTTTTGAGAGAGAAAATTGATGCCATGTTAATGCCATCAGCCAATAGCCTGGATGTCTTGTACTTTGGAGACGTCAGCATTCAATGCTCATTCTGTAAAGACAATTTTTGCTACCCATGTCTTGATTTTTTTCTCAGGGTTCAGCAGTTACTAGGGGAGGCAAACATATAACAACATTAATAGACCAATGATGATCCAGAGGGAGGCAGAATGTAAGAAAATACTGCAATTAGTGGTGGGTCTTGATGCAGAGAAAGCATTTGACAGAGTAAGCTGGGATTTTATGTGTAGGGCTATGGAAGCATTTGCATTTCAGGATACAATAATAACATTAAGTAGAAGGATATATGAGGGATCGGAAGCAAAAATCAAAGTTGTAGGGATCCTGTCTGATAAGTTGTGTCTGAACAGAGGAACCAGACAGGGATGTCCTTCCCCCCTTTGTTATGTGTGTTATACTTAGAATCACCAGCAAAGACAATAAGGGACTCAGAAATTCAAGGATATAATTGGTATGGTGTCCAAGAAAAGCTGGTTTTATTTGAAGATGATAATATTTTGTACCTGATGGAATCAGAAAAGGCATCCTGGTGTTGTGGGATATTCTGAGTTTCTCAGGATATGAAATTAATGAAGATAAAACAAAGGCTATAGCTATAAACTATCTACCCACACATGAATTAGTCATATTTATGGGGACATGATAAAATGAAGTATTTAGAAGCATGGGTTAACAAGGATTCATTTATGACATCTAATGATATATGGGAAGAGACTAAACTTAAAATAATACAGAAACTGAAAAACTGTAAGCTCTTGCCTATGGATATGGATAGCAAGATAAAAGGAGTAAAAATGTTTTTAGTCCCTTTAATTTTATGCAAAGGTCAGGCATATTTTTATCAACCAGAGGAGAAGTTGTAGTCAGTAATTAATAAAGAGCTGAAGAATTCTACTTGGAAGGGGAAGAAGACAGGAGTCAAGTAGATAAGCTGATGCTTCCAACAGAGCAAGGAGATTTAGGATTATCTGATTTGAAGGGATATTTTAGAGCTACATAGTTTAGACTCATAAATAACACAAACAGAAAACTTCCACTCAGAATGGAAAGAGAAGATGAAGTGGGGTGGGGGGATAATTCAAGAAATAAGGAAAGAATGAGATTTTGGACGCAGATGCTTAAGTAGAATAACGACAGTCATACATAATATTATATTCAGAAAGTAGCACAAAGTATACTAAGAACTAAGCCAACACAGGAATGGAGAAAGGAGATTCTTCCGATAGGAATATCTGCAATTAGGGGTACAGAGAATAGACAAGACAGGGCTGGAATTTACTGGAGGAAGCTGGCAAAGGAACCAAGGTATTGAGAAAAAAATAATAAGAGAAAGAAAGGTAATAGAATGGGAAGAGGCCAAGAAGACACTTGGATTGCAGGCTAGTGACTGTCAGGGATTAATATCACAGTACAGACAAAGAGAAACGGATAGGGGAATCCTAAATGAAAAACTTGCACTATTTGAATTCTTAATTGAATCTAGAACAGAAGCTGCTGTTAAAAAAAGATAATTAGTAGGGCATATCAGATATTGCACAATAACTATAGGCTCCAATCAGAAGAGGTCAGAATGACTGAGAAGAGAGATAAGACATGCAATTCATAAAGAAACAATGGGAGAACATATGTATAGCTCCCAAATATGCAAAGAAGTCTAAAATATTTAGGATTTTTACCTGGAAGTGCTTGCATAGGTACTTTTATACCCCAACAGACTCGAAAAAAATGTTCCTCAGGTAGATGGCAAATGTTGGAGGCATGATGGGGAAGAAAGAGGTAACTGGGAACATATGTTTTGGGAGTGGAATGAGTTGGTAGACATTAAAAATTTCCTTCAGAGTGGTCTGTCAGGAATGCTGGGTGAGCAAATGAGTGTTATTAAGGATTTTTTTAAATTGGGATGCAGGCTCTGAAGTACATAGACATGTTAAATTTAATTGTTGTGGCTGCCAAAAAAGCATTTACTAGAAAACCGAAATTAAAACCTAAACCAAATATACTTGAAGCAGTGAATATTACTAACAGAGATAAGAACATGAGGTGGAGTGTTTAAAAAAGATAGGAATAAATTACAGAGAAAAAACTGAAACCGTCAGAACAATACATGCAGAAAAATGTTTTGGAGGAGAAACAAGGTTTTAGAGATGGCAGGAATTAATAATTTATGTAATGTTGTCTAGATTATAGGATATATAACAATACATATGATGTATAATGTTTGTAAATGTGAACTTGTTAATTTTGTTTGATTACTTTTATATACATGTACATTTGCCTATGCCACAAATAGTAATTCAATAAAGGTGGTCAAAAAAGGTCAGCAATTACTGACTACATTTATGCTATGCATTCCAATATTTTTGAGCCCAAGGCTGTAAGGCTTACAAATTTTACTACAGGGGAGTACGCTTATTTTTGGGCTATCACTTACTGAGACCTCCAACATGCTGATATGGCTTAGAATATCTAACAGAATGACCAATTATTGCTATAAATTAATAAAAGTGACAATGTAAACGCAGTTTCAGGTTTGATGAGCTTCTTTACACTTTAACCTTGTGGGGCATAGTAGTATTAAGGAATATGATTACTCTGACCAATAAAAAACATATGAAGAATATTATGAGTATGGCTTCTGCTGACAGAGATCAATTAAATTAAGCTGGCATTTTAGCCCCTGCTATGATGAGTAAACATTAATGTATGTAGCATGTATACATACAAGAATTATATTGCTTCATCTATGATAGCTCTCAGCACTGGTAATTATATATCTGCATTCTTGCAGCACTTGAGGAATGGTGTATATACCATTTTTATACCTAGCAGAAATTGACTACTTCGTAAAACCAATTATATTTCTCTAACTCTTGTAAAATGTATTGTTTGAATCCTAGCATGTTTTCTATGTACTCTGACAAATGTTAGTCACTAAAACTGTTATACATTTTCTCTTTATATACTGCGTTAAGTTTGTAGAGCATTGCAAATATTTGTCTAATCTGTAAATACTATTGTATGTATCATTCTGTGTTATAGGTGGAACTTTTCTCCCTGGGCCTCCACTGAAAAAGGACTTGTTGTCCAGTCTGACTTTTCCAGTAAACAAATGCAAAATATATAATAGAATAAATATCATGAAACAACTGTGCATGCGCAAAAAAAAAAATAAAAAATTACTCAAGATAACTGCCCATGTTGCATAATCAACTAACATAATTCCAAAGCAAAAACAAGAAAAAATGCACAGACTATAATAAAACAGACAAACCAGTGCCCCCAAACCTCACAGTAAATGTGAAACAGCTCCATACCCGCTTACTTATATTTTATAACTCAAAATCTGCATTAACCCGGAGGAAGCAAAATGCATGTTAAAGATTCTTTCTTCATGTTAAAGCAATCTTGATAACAGCAGATACCACAATGCAGCACAGTCAAATGAAACATGAAACATGAGAGCATACATTCTTGAAGAAATTTAAGCTAAGGAAACCTTAGAAGCAGAAACGATGCACCTTGTGACCGACATATTTTAATTCAAGAGTTTGTATGAGAAAAGCAGGAATGATAAAAGGCAATGTAAATGCAATGCTATCCATAAAAAGTGGGTGTATTTGGATACGCTACACTACGTATGGAAGGAGGAAATAATGCACAACACAGGATACATCACACTTAGATAATGGCTGTGGTGAATGTAAATACAAATTAAATAAAATAGCTTGAATCGTAATGGCTTGCATTCTCTTAGGAAACACAGCAATATAATAAATGTATTGAAGAACTGAATAGCTGCTATATATTTTTTGCAGAGACTTTGCAAATATGGTGGACACAGAACTCACATATCCCTCAGTGTATGAATTTTCTTCCTCTTCAGGAAATAGAATGTGTATGGTGGGAGAGATTTCCTAAGAAGTGTGTTAATTTTTCATGCTAATGTGTTCTGCAATGCAAATGAGGGAGAATTTTGTTGGTTAAGCCGTTCAGCAGGAGTTAATTATGCAAATGGTTTACTCGATGTACCATTTAATATTTGTTGTACTGCGGTGGTGGTGCTGCGGTAGCATTGTCACCTCACAGTAAGACGTTGTCCTGTTCGATTCTCAGCTAAAGCGTCTCCTGTGTGGAGACATGCGGGAATGGGCGTACCTTCGTTGAAGGTTGGGCGTCAGGGCTGGCAACTCGGCATGTAAAAATCTACTGCCAATCATTAGCGGACCAGAGTTCCGCTGTGGCGACCCCTAACTGGGAAAAGCCGAAAGATACAACAACAACCATTTAATATTTGTTAGCTTTATACCCATTCTGAGAATGGTTTGAAAAATAATTAGTCTAACAGTGTAATCTTTGTTGGAAGCTGGAACCCTGTTTCAAAAAAAAAAAAAAAAACTTTAGATAAGTTGTCAAAGTCATAGTTCCCTGCCCATTGCAAAAAGATAGATAAATAAAAGAATAAATAAAATAAAATTATCCAGAAGGCATCCTTAGAAGATCTATGCTAGTGTACAAACCACTTTCTTTATGAATATATTCACACATTTCTACCATAAAAGCAAGAGAGGTTTACACATAGATTTATTATAGTGATATAGAGAGAAGCTTTACTGTTTGTATAATCCAGTTGTGTATCAGCTTTGATAAATCTTAAAAAGTGTAAAATAACTCAAGCCTGACACCTTGATTCATCACTGCTGTATTTGTTGAAGCCCAGTGGTCAACTCCTGGAATGAGAACACACAAGTGATTTCAACTGTTATAACTTATCTTTAAGCTTTACTTAACTTGGTGTTAGTTACACTAGTTAGTGTATGGGAACTGGGGGCTCAATCCCCACATAACACGTTTTGGATGGATTTCCATTTAGGTTACACCTTTGGTCTTTCTGGTTCACCTGAATTAGTTTTGATGAATATAACGATGTTCAGGTAAACTAGACTCTGCAGAAACATCTGACTCAAAAAACTACATATGGTTAGACCCCCCCCCCCATTTTATGCTTTGCCACAGACTTAAGTCAGTTACTGTGTATGACAGTATTAATTATTTAAAAAAACAGGATTCATCTGTGAAATTTTGGATAAAGACTATCCTTTACCTTTTAAGTTTAATTCTTTTGAAAGGAGATTTGAAAGCATACTGAAACCATGCAAAGAAACATTTAGTAACAGGATCAATTTTATTAAAAATTTATTCCCAAGGATAATGTCTCATATTATGTTTTTTTCATGATCTTTCTTCTCCAGATATACTCACTGTATTGTATCTAAAATATCAGAAGGAAGCAATTAGCAGAAGGTTAATTAACTAGGGACTCTCTACACCTCATAGCAGACAATGAAATTTGCAGTTAATAATTAAGTTCTTAGGAAAATATCAAATGCTAAATGTAATTGCTTAGATGAGTTTTACTATTATAGCTCAGCCAGGTTTAGAAACATTGGACCAAAAACTGATTTGTTTGATGTTTGACTTAGACCTGGCTGGCATTTACACAGTATAAAGAACATTTAATTGAAAACATTGTTTCAAAGGAAAACCTCTATTTTTCTTTCTTTGTTTTTTTTTTTTTTTGATTTCTCTCTCTCTCTCTCTCTCTCTTTCTCTCTTTTTGATTTTGCAGGAGCCATGGTCCATCATAATCCTGAAGTCAGCATTTTTTTATCAAAAAAGGTGGGGTTGATTTCTATGAAGACTGTGAAAATAAATGAAAGATGCCAGTGGTATCAGCATGCACTGAATCTGGTGAACACAGCCTCATAACATAAATCTGTATTTATTTATTTTTGTCTGTGAATATTTTTCCCCTCATACCTGTAGGCAGTCCTACCCTGTCCCATTGGTCCTGAGCTCTACTGATAGAGCAGCTGATCTCAGGAGAGGGAGCATCTTCAGAATAATGAAAAGACCTCGTTGCCAACATCCTTTCAACCAGCCCTGAGTGTTTAATCTGGTAGTGTAGAGATTGGGATTTTACAAGTAGCCTAATTCTTCCAATGACCAACTGGATGTGTGGGAATTCCTACAATGATAGATCAGATGTCATGAGTGTTTTTGTGCATGTGCCCACTTTGTGGGTTCAGCATTAATGCTGTTTCATGGATTTCTGTCTCTGATCCTTCTTAACCTCCACTAGGTACCCCATTATCATGCAGCAGACTGACTTGGCATCGTCACCTCAGGGTGGGTGAGATGGTGCCAACTTCTCACTCATGTACATCTTAGCTGGATCATCTAGCATCAAGGCCTCTAAATGAACACAGTTCTTCTGGGTCACAGTCGCAGCTTTATCTGTCTGTGCCATGGAGCTGGCAAGCCAATGTTTAATGTTTTCACATGAAATTTTTATTCTGTTATTCATGGGGCTCATACACATGGCGAGTGCAGTAGTTTTAGTGCTCATGAATGTCCACATGGAATCATTAACATGCTTCACAATAAGTGACAGTTGAGGCATAGCACATGTTATTGCACACCTCAGAGTTCCATGTTGTGCACTTCCTTTGCAAATCATAATAGTATCAGTCAAGCATATCTGGCAGCCCAGCCTCAGGGGTCAGAAGAATATAGGTGTAGCCAGGCATACACCATGTATGCCACAGAATACACTTTTAAAAATAAATTATGTATTTATTACAATGAAATGTGCTAGAATTAAAATGAAAACTGACTTATTTATCATGGTTTATGGTTATGCATTTCATAAATTGTATTTTTGCAGAATATCTGATTGATCAAATGTTTTTTAAACCTTTAATTTTAAGAGTTTTTCTTTATCTCTTGCAGCAGTGAAAATGTAAACTGTCAAGAAAAATGTACTGGCTAGAGCTGTGGATGAGGGACTACCTTTTGGAATCTGCCATACAGTTTCACAAATTTTGGATACAGCCATCATAAGCAGTTGTGCAGAATGGTTACTGCCACAAAGTTCTTACAATTTCAGCTTTGTAATATACCTCGTACATACAAAGTCTACAAGATAAAATCTTATTGGCCCATTGCATATTGTCATGCTCCCAAATACTTAAACTTTCCATACTGTGTAAGCCTGCTGATAGTAAAGGCTACTGCCTATTCAGCACATGCAGCAGAGTGTGGCCAGTATGAGTAAGTGCTCAGTCAGCCAATGGCAGACCAATATGTTTATCAGCCATCTCTGTTTTGACATGCAAATGTGACCCATGTCTATACCTATCAGATGAAGTGCTGAATGGCCACAGGAATTGTTAATTGCACTTTGAGATACTGCAACCACAGAGGCTGTACACATTCACTGACATCCTACTGAGCATGGGAACTCTAGGATGTACAGTCTGTTACCTCAGTATTTCATGTGCCCACATGCTGAACATCACCATGTCAGGTAGAAGCACAACCTTTTGTTCTTTGACAAGTGATATTGCCAGTACAACTGATTGAAAATTAGCTGATCAAAATATACCAGATTCATCAGTACAAGACTGCAGTATGGTAGAGATTGAGGAATATGCCCTTTCCCCACTGTAGTATGATCTTGGTGTTGATAAATATAATCAGCAGGGGGTGTGGGGGTGCAGAGGAGCTTGCCCTCTCCGAAAAACATTGTTTTTTTTTTTATCCTTTGTGGATCGATGTTTAGTGTTTTTTGATATTTATGTGCTAATCATTGTTTGATCAATAATTTCTTTTTCAATGGAAAGTTATTTTTCTGGGCAGGCACAGCGCTGATTTATTAGGCAGCTGCATCATAACATCATTTCCACTGCCCACTTTGTCAGCCATCTCTGGGGACATGAACCACATACCGCATTGATTTCCATATGCTTATCTGCTAGGACTAGTGGTTATAAGAAGTGTCTCTGTACAGCCGCCCTTTATTGTTGTTTTGTACTTTGTAGGAATTGTGCTGGACATGGGCATTTTCTTGCACCTTGTGGCTCCCCAGGCTTTGTATTTGGTCCACTGTATTATATTATATTTGTTTAGAGGCAGAAGGAGGCAGTGCTTCTAACTAGTCTATTCTTTCACTGCCTTAATCTCTCCATCCCAACTTTCAATGATCTGCTCTACAGACCCTGAATACACCTCCATTTTTTTTAATTATATATTTGATGATCTACTGATTAACTAGCCTAATGATGGTGTATGATCCAGTGATAAATACACATAAAATACCCAAATGGGAGAAAGAAAGGAACAAAGAACAAATGAGGATCAGTAGTTTGTTTGGATGAAACAGATGGTCAAATAATCAGTAGCTGACTACCTACCCTGAGTGAGGCTGGTAAATATAATGTCTTGAGCCCTTTGAGAAAATGGTATATACTGTGGTCTGTTTATGATCATTGGTAGTTTCAGAAATGTCAAGATACACCATTTATTCTGAACAAAATGGCAACTCAACAAAAATAATGTTTATTAATTTATTGGCGTTTGGTTACTAGTGTAGTCTGACTGGGTCAGCACAGTGACCCCTTTTCAGCAAAGTCCCAGGAAGAAAAACTCCAGTGGCATACAGGAATAGGTATTTATCATAGCATGTGACTAACTATAAATTATATGATAGAATCAGGACAGGATATTGACAAGTTGTAATAACAGAGTGGGGCTGGTGGTGGTAACAACTAGAAACAGTGATAGTGCGGCCAAAAACGTAATTTCAGAAAATAGTTATAACCCACCTTCACATAAATACAAGATATTTACAACATATTACAAAACTTGGTTGGTGAGAATGTAATTGACTGTGTGTTGTGTAGTGAGTTTTAATAGAGGGAAGAAAATAGTATGCAGAAGGTTGGTTGGTTATAAATCTGTCAGCTGAAGGTAGTTTGTAACGGTACAGTATAACACGGAGTAAAACTGCCAGGTTATTACCTCTACAGGGGGAATAAAGGATGTACAAAAGAGAAAAGGATGCTATTTTTATGAGAAGAAAGAGGACCAGTGATGAATATGTTACAGATGCAAAGGTCTACTCTAAGTTAGATGAGAGATACTTAGTTGAGAGTGAGAGAGATATGGAGTGAGTGAAGAACTGATGTGAGTTGAGAGGGATGGAGGAAGGTAGACTGGATGTTTATTTACAGTGGTAGTTCAGTGGCAGAGAGACAGTGTGGATGTGGCACTGTTGTATGTGGATGTAGATGAAGAAGCATGTTCTCAGAGAGTATTTGACGGATTCTCTGAGACATCTTGCTCCAAATGAATCTAGCATAAAAATGCAGAGAATTATAGGATAAGGCAGAAAACATTTATAGTGTAACCATCTGTTACATATTAACTGGCCCATTAATATACACAGAGTTGCCATATTTTTGCTCATAGTGTGTCTCTTACTGTCCTAATTGTTCCATTACATATTATTTCAAATGGTAACGCTATCAGTGTCTCTATATCATTACTGGATTTGTCCTGCTAGCTTATACCATCCCAGTATGTAGATATGATGTAAAGATGGTAGATGTAAAGATGTAGAAGTGCTGTTGATAGCCTGAATTTGTTGCCTTACCTGAAGAGTTCATGTTTCTGTTAATAGCAACAGTGTGAAACTAAGAACACAAATATGCCTTACTGTCTGCAGCACTTCCTGCTGTGGTTTTAGCACGATGCACATCAGTGTTTTTGAGTATATGTGTGATTAGTTTCTTCACCCCATTTATACTTTATTGCTTTTAGACAGTGTTATCATACTGCCATTCTGCACTGTGTTTTACCATTGTTGACCCTACTCTATCTACTTGTATTAATACTTCTTTTTTCCCTAGCCTGTCCTATCCCCCCTCACTCAGCTGCTTTGCTTTAAAGTTTTTCTTCTTAACTTAGTCTTTCTTTTATTACAGCTCACTCATGTCTATTGAATTGGGGGTGCTCCCCCCAGTCTACAATACAGTGGCTAGACCATTATTCCTCCTCAAAGAACGTGAACCAGAGAAACTTAAACAACCTTTGGCTTCATCTACCTTCCTTCTTCTGACCATATTAAGTGCAGGTCAATAACTTTACACCATGTTTCAACTTATCTATGTGTTTGCCTGGCTTTCCACGTTGTGCATACTAGCAGTTCTAAAGCAGTCCCTTACCCCCTACTCCCCCCCCGTACCCGCTCTTTTCCCTCGTTAATAGCAATATTTCTCAATATAATTTTACACAGGTATGCCACTAGTCGGCAGCATACCCCCACTCTTAATTCTAATAAGTTATAGCCCACTATTGTTCTGGTCCCTAGTGCCCTCAGTGAATATATTTCGACCCAGTTTCAATTTGTCCTGTTTTAGTAGCCACTACCTTTTAGGTCTAAGCCCCAAATCACAATTGGTGTTAAAACTTACCAGAGCTTCAGAGTCCTTCAGGTGAGGTTTGAGCCATATTTTAGGATGTACAGTGTTAAAAACCAATACCTTACAATAGTTTTAATGGGAAAATGGATAGGTTACATATTCCCAGTACAGACTGACACTTTAGCAACTTTATTCAGCTAGCATACTAGGCTAGTTGCTGTTGTCAGCCATTTTAAACCTAGCCAATTTCCCTTTTTGTGCTCAAAATAACCAACCACATTTGGTTATGGAAATGGCTTATCCATCCCTTTGTTGGTAATCGCATATTACCCGTAATGAGAATAACTGGGATCATACCATAGATGATTTGAGGGGACCTGTGCATGGTATAAAGCATTTAGGAGCTGCCTCTGTTTATTAGTAGTACAGGCAGAAATCCTCGGGTAAATTGTCTGTCCCCCCCCCATAAGTCGAGCATGAATATAGACAGGGATGAACTTTGTTTTATGTCATCACATTGATACAACTGGTTGTCTGTAACAACAGGTGTAATGCTTCAGTCTTTTTGGTCTACTTACCACATGCTTTTTTAGCTGTGCCCTCCTTGTAATTAGCCGAGACATTTTTGAACAGATTCAGTACGTACATTGAGTAATCAAATGGACATCATTTACTTAAGTTTACTGCACCCATAATCTGTTGCCGTACACTCTGATTGTTTTCAGTTATATATTTACCTCACTTACTGTAAAATATCACCCTGCGTAGGGTGTAACCCTTGTCACAGCCACTGCATCTCCTTCTGTTGGTTAACTTATTGCTGGCTGTATTGCAGGCCTGTCTTAATCCTTTGATGCCTATCAAACAAGCTGCTGAATACTTGGCAAGCAGTTACAGTCAGGAAAAAACACTTGGTAAAGGCCCGGATTTCACAGGTAACACAATCATCACAGTGAAAGAAGAGAGGGAAGCCATCTGAATGTCCAGCAGATAATGGCTTGGAACCTGTGGCAACTCAATTTTCAACTTCCTTCTGAGATATCAGTATTCAAAGAAATGAGCAGAGAAGCTGGACATTTGTGTTTCACTATATACTTCTGACAGGAGTGACATGGTCCCTGCATGGCAACTCGCTAAGGTAGCCCCCTGCAGTGGGTCATACTTTGAATGCCTGGAACATGGAAAGAACAGTGACTACAGTAATCCTATGCTGCATGAAGGGCCAGTAGCGTCTGTTTCACTGCAGAAGCACTGAGACAAGTGTCCCTCTCCCTACAATACTCTTTCAGTCCATCAGAAATGTTCATAAATATTTTAACCCTTTCAGATAGAATTGACTGTCTCCAGATTTAAGTTTCAGGATGGCATTCATGTCTGAGGCTTCACCTGTTAATAGAAACTAATCTCTTCCCTACGCTAATTAATTTAGCCATTTTAGTTTGTTCTTACTACATACATCAGATCACCTTTCTCTGCTGAGAGTAAGCAATAGAAACTAAATAATATATGTAACCAGCTTGTTTATAAGAAACCCTGTACCATCTCTTCAGTAAAAAGGTAGGCCTCTACTTCTATTTTATCTGAGGGAACTGTCCAGGGGAACCAGGTTTGTGAATTTATGCTGGTGGTCCTATCAGTGATAATGTCTCCTCCTGTAAATTGGGGTCAGAAGGCATCCGTGACAAATGTCAAGGACTCTTTTAATTTGCATTTACACCCCAGTTCCTAGTTCCATACCTATTACAAAGAAAAAATTATGTTTTGCTACTTCTTTTATCTATATGACATTCACAATAATTTGCTTCTCCTTGTGTCATGAACTTTTAAAGTTTATTGCCTTTTGCTTTTTGCAGTTGCAATGCAAAACAATCACATCACAAATCTCACAACTGTTTGAGAACGATTCTTTGACTTTTTACACAAATTATCTGTACAAATCTCATGGTTGTTTTAGCTCAGCAGTGTTTTAAAGAAAAGCAGAGGTTGCAAGGCTTACAATAATGAATTTACTGACTGCTTTTAAAATTCAGCCTTGGCACTTTCAAATTAAACATTTAGCTATGCAATTTCCTTCCTCTGAATAAGCACCTCACACTTTAAACTCCACTTTTGCTTTTATTTACTGTTCTTCAGAATGCCATTCTACTTTATCTATTTAACTGAGAATATAATCAGAAGACTATGTTGCTCAGCATACACAACATAATACTATATATTATGTGAGTGTGTTTTAGTGCTCACAGATTCCTAGGTTGCTATTAGGGTAGCACAGTTAAGACATTTGAGGCCTAGCCATGGCAGTCCCACTAGCATACCCAACTCCTTGTTCTCTCTGTCTATAACAGATGTGGGGGAGCTAGACATAGGGTAAATTTGTGGTTTTCATACACTCATCTAAGATAGATTTGAAGATAGTGAGGGGATTGCTCATGAGTTTGTTCGAGAGGTGGATGAATTCTTAGGGAGAAATATCTGCCATGTCAACAAGTTTTGCTTACTGTGCAATACAGATTTAGTCCCTTGATTTTGTATTTGTGTGGCACTAGTCTTGTAGATGTGCAGCAGATAAAGCAGGATTGGGTCTCTTAGAGATATGTGTGTCAGGTAGAGATTGCCATATAGTAGTGTGTAGGATGCAGAGAAGAGAAACAGGACTTTTAGGCTTTTTGATGAGTAACCACCGTGATTTCTTAGGTTGGGTTGCTTGGACAGTTACATGCCAAAGAGTGCATTATATTCTAATATGGGTCTGATGGGGGATAGTAGAAGGGAATTATGATGTCTGTGTACCATGATGAGAAGTTCTTAGTGATCAGATAGTGACTGTAAGGAAGAAGGCTTTTCTAGTGACAGTGTAAAGTGGAGATCAAAGTAGAGTATTATCCATGAATGTGTTCAGGTCCCTAATGACAGTATGTATTTTAATGGCTATGGACATTTATGTAGCAGATGTATGGGAATTCATATTTATTAATGTGCATTACACTATTTTTATCAGCTTTATTTTAGTTAGGGCCTCATGGCGTATATGAGGGTCTTCTAGAGGGATGATGATGGTACCAAGCTTGCAAATGACCACAAACTTTGTCAGCCATAAGTCCTCAATATTAATTTTTACATCAGAAAAGCAAATGTAAAATCAAAGTGTTCCCAGAACACCATCCTGGGGCACACCACTGGTGTCAAGCATCTTGGAAAATAGCATGACATCAACAGTAATGGAGTCAATTCTATCAATAAGTCATTTATTTCTCCAGTTGGTTATATAAGGATCTATACTGAGTTTGGCCAGTTTGTCAATGGTACCAGAGAGCAGTACAATGTCAAAGGTCTTATCTAGATCAAGGAAAACTAAGTGCATTGAATTGACCTTATCTAATAAAGAAGTTAACTAGGCTTAATAGGCATAATCTACCTTTTATGAAGCAAAATCCAAAACAATATGCATAGAGCCAGTTTAGGTTCTAAAACAATTTGAAACTTCAAACCACAAACCAAAAAAAAAATAAAAATCCCTATAGTGGATGAAAGTAGTTTGTGCCTTACCTTGGATCTTTTACTTTATTTTAAACAAACAAACAAAAAAGTTTGGTGTGAAGTGTTGGTGTTTTTTGATTAACTACTTTTTACAAAGCCAAAATGGTTTGGGTGTAGGGATTACAGGTTCCCTATTTCCTTGTTCACGAGATCCATGATGATGCATCCCATTGCCTTGCAATTGATGCTGGTGAGGCTACTCAGTCTATAGTTGTCAGGGTTCATGGTGGGACCTTCCTTGTGGAGGACCATTACTGTAGCAGTTTTGCAGACTTCTAGTATGTATCTAGTAGAGAGTCTGTAGTTTAAGGAGGAGGAGGAGGAGATCCAATGAAGATGTTTCATAATGACTAGGAAACAGATTGGTATGTTGTTTGGACCCACAGAGCTGGTGTTTTTGGCTCTGGAGAGCACTTTTAGTATCTGTTTGGAGGTGTTTTTGTATTGTGGGACAAGGGCTGGATCCTTTGTACTGAGAAATATGGTAGTGACAGGGGGGAGAAGCTGCAGTAAATGTATCAGCTAGAATGTTAGCTCTATCTTTTGGGCTTGTGTGGGTGATACAGTTAGAGTTAAGCTCAGTGCAATGTTGAGCATTATTTTTGAGGTACTTTACACAATTTCATAATGCTTTGTGCTTATCCATGCTGATGTAGCAGTTTTTGGTTCATGGTTACTTTATTTCATTTCATTGTACTCTTCAGCTGTTTACTGGTCTTTTTGAGGTTGCTTTTTGCATGCTGAGACTTTACTATTTTCTTTAGGTCTGTGGGTATTTTCCTATTGTTGTAAAGCTTGGGTGAGTTCCACCATACAGTAGGGTTTGTTTCTAAACTTGACATTGTATTTGCAGTGAATAGGAACAGGAGTATTTGCAAGAGTTGAGATGGGAGTATAAACTTAGGTACATGCAGTTGTACTTGATATAGGGTTATTGAGGGATGGGAGATTATTGAACAATCTCAAGTCAGCAGCAAACATGAGGAATATGACCTTGGAAAGTCTTTAAAGATGGCTAGAGTGGATGGTGACCTGTACTGGGACAATTTGGTGGATATTACAATGTGATGAAGTGATTTGACCAATGAAGGTTTGAAAATGGGCAGGGAGCAGCCAAGGTATGTGCTTCTGAGGGCAAGAGCGATTTTATTCTTGGTTGTATTGGGGGGAAGGTGCTATATAATCAGAGGAGTTTGCACTGATAAAGGTAAGGAAGCAGTGTTCATATTTGTTTGTTGAAATGTGCAAATTAATGGAGCACTAGTTAAAGCCCTCTAGAATTATGATGTTTAAGTCAAAGGAAAGGGGCTGCAGTTTATTAAGATATGCTTCATGATCTGTGTGCATCCCGGACAGGGTTCTGCACTTATCCAGGATGTGATATGAAGTCTAGTTTACAAATAGCAGGATATAAAAAAAGTAATTTAAACTGCCTGATTACTCTAAAGGTGATGGCATTTCAGATAAAGACAGACACACTACCAGCAGATGTACTGCTTGCTAGCTATACTCTTGGGTCAAGATGCGTGATAGTCAAAAATCTGGTAAGGATGGACTACAGTCAGTGCACTGGAAACAATGTTTCAGTAACAACACAAATAGCTACATTTTCTAGAATCAAGCAGGTTTTGAGGGAAGGCATGATATTACTTAGCGTTCAAACACTGAGCAGTGCTACATTGGTATTTGCCAGATTAAAATTTGGATTCACTAGTTTGGTAGACTGTGTGGAGACCTATCTAAAAAGGCACTACAGGGGTAGAAAATGTCTTAGCTAATGTGTAAAATCCCTGGAGAGATGAGTGTAACCCATTTGTGGCGAAACAGGTGAGGTTGTAATCAATCTCATTTCAGGCTGCCACACATTGGATCCACTTGGAACGACAACAGCTAAGTCAAATATTAAAGTCAATCATCTTTTTCTTAAACTGAGGTATAATTCACAGAGATAGTAGGACACTGTTCAAGGTAAGTGTCCTTCCAGCCTTAGAGATATTCTCAGAGTCCCATCATGTCCCTCTTCATATAGGCTAAGTTGTGCATTACAAGTCATTCACATAAATGTGAATGATAAACGTGTCATAATCAGGCTTGGGACAAAGGGACCTGAGTGCCCCTGTGATATCATGAATTGTAGCATATGATAGGATGCCGACTCTTGTCTTAGTTTTGCTCAGTCTTGTCAGTGGAACATTGGTGTGTTACACCATGGTGTAACCTATAATAAATGCATTACCATGATGAGTGGACTGCTCTTGTAGCCTGTAGAACCTGGTCAAACTACCCTGATGACTCTTGTTTAGAGTGGAGATGGAACAAATTATAAGTAGTGTGGACTGTCCGAGTGGTGAATTGCTGTGCTACATTATCCAACAAAAATAGAGACCTCCTAGGGTAAGGTACCTGTAAAACCAACCAAGTAGACAGCAAAATAAAGGTACAGGTACTCCACGACAATCGAAGCCAACCAGTCTTACGTAAAAAATCCTTTATAAAGAACAGTGGAACAGTAAGCGCTTTCGCGTCTACAATGGACGCTTCATCAGACTTGAATAAAAACTTAAAAAGCAGTTTCATTAAAATACTCTAGAGCATAGTCACATGGACCAATGGCTGCTTAATCACAATTATAGTAGTATCTCACCTGAAGGGTGTATGTAATTAAACATTATCTTAAAAGCAAAGACCTTACATGTCCAACAAACTTAGCTAAAAAGTACATAAAAAACAACTCAAGTATAATATAAATCAAGAGTGATATAAGTCAAAAAAATATAAATAAAAATAAAAATAAATATAAAAATCAATTGTGTTTAAGAGCACGATCTCTAAGGAAAGGTTTTAAAGTAACTGTTTCATTGAGACCATGCCCAACATCTGCTTGCAGTCTAATAATCCATTTGTTCTCCTCCTTTTCAGTGAAATTCCCTGTGTTCCCTAGTCTCATGGAGGTATGTATCAGCTCAAGTACTAAAAACTCAAAACTGTGTCTAGTGCCTTTCGATAAAACATGTCTCGCTAACGCATTCATTTTGTTTTCTTTATTAATGGCATATAAATGCTCCCTGATTCTCTCCCTAAGAGTTCTATTGGTCTTCCCTACATAGAACATAGTGCATGTCTGGCATACTGCTAGGTATACTAGGTTACGAGTCCTGCAATCTGCATAATGGTTGAACTCATAATCCTTCTTAGTGTCTGGATGTTCAAACCTAACATCCTTCAAAATAAAAGAGCAGTGATTACAATTACGACATGGGAAAGTACCTTTCCTAACTGACGTGGGTCTACTATCCTTTTCACTTTCATAACACAACATGTCTTTCAAGCTTCTACTCTTCTTATAAGAGAAGCTGGGGTGAGTGCCTAAGATGATTTTCAGCCTCTCATCTAATAGTAGAATCCCCCAATTTTTCTTGATGACATCTGTAATCTTCCTGTTCCTATCAGTGTAAGTGATAACCATCCTTTTCTTGTTCGTGGGAGCATCAACCACTTCCAAACCTGTATTGGAACTCTTATGAATATAGGGTTTGGCCTTCCCTTCACGTTCAACAAATGCTAGATTTGATAAATCTCTGTCATGGTAACCCCTATTTTTGAATTCATCCTGCAGACATGACAGAAGAAACCAGCAACAATCTACCTGATGCAGGTGAGAATAAGCATTTACAACATTTGTTTGACAAGAAGAGTAATCCTTTATTGAAATTCTCTTATGCTCAACTAGCAACTTCTACAGCAACCCACAATAGGCAGAGACTGGGACATACTGTATTGCAGTCAATGAGAAAACTGGAGGATATTGTGTTAAAAATAAGGAATACTGTTTGGCAGAAACAACACATGGAAGCCTGCCTCTTTTTTAAAGTAGTGCCTAGGGGATTACGAATTCTCAAAATGCCAACATTTGGCACTACTTATCCTGACTTACTGTCAGATTGGCAGAGACTTAACATTGAAACCAGCTACAATTACATGAGATTGTTAATTAAACAGTATAACAATATAGAGGCTGATTTAATTAAGGAAGCACTAGTCATTGAGCAAACTTTGTCTACCTGCCTCTCACATGAACAGCTTACTGAGTTATTCTCTGATTTATCGGCCTCTGTAGCAGCAGCAGACAACAGACTATTATTATTGAAGAAGAAGAAGCTTGAGCGGGACTGCATTGATTTTTCACTTGGGAACGTCTTTTCTTGGCCGAGGGAGTCCACCTGCTCGCATTTCACAGCTACCACGAGTACACTAGCCATCAATGGATTGGATGGTAACAACTCAGTGTTCCCCAATACGTCCGCCCTTCCAGCTTCGCGTATACCTAACAACGGATCAGTAGAGACACAGGGAGGTCGTATTGCTACTATTCTCAATGCTGATACTCCACTGAATAGTTCAACGATTCATACAGTTGAACGACAGCCACAGACAGCAGAAGGGGCTTCACACTGTTTGAATAGAGCCTTTACAGCTAAAGATACTTCTATTGAAGGTCAGCAAGCCTCTGACAGCCATGAGGGTTTAGCGCAGACCCCAGTGGATAGCGTACCTGTAGTTAGAAGGAAAACTACTCTACCATTTGCAAACATAGCTATGGAGGAGAATTCAGCTTTGTCTTTCCCTTTATCGATTCAAACAATGAAAACCAGGACTTGGAGCCCCCAGAACAACACGAAGAAACGCAAACAATCGAGCGATACAGCAGAAGGGCAGAAGAAGCCACACAGGATAACGTTTCAGAACTGGTAATCAATTTATCTAGTTACACATTAACAAATGTTGAAAAGAGGGTTTTGAACAAAGGTTTATCTTTTGTCCCATCTCAGGGACTGGACATTAGTGCCTTAATTGTAGAGTTGAAACTCTTTACTAGGAGCTTGAATTTGAATCTACAGTTTAGTAATGGCACACACACCACAGCATCTGCTAATATGTTTAGGAGACCCTCTACTTTTATACCAGATTCACATCCTTTAGTGGATAGCTTTGAAAGAGTCTGCATTAATGGTTTTTATAATCTGTATTCGAAAAAGGATTTTAAATCAGAGTTTTACAACTTAAATTCTTTGGAAAGGACAGCTTTAAAAACTCTTCAGGACAATGATAAAATTGTGATTAGGCCCACTGATAAGGGCGAAGCAATAGTAGTTTTAGATTCAAACTATTACCATGATATGATGTGCTCAATATTATCAGAAGCAGCAATGTATCAGGTTGTGAATGGCATACAATTGAACAAAATTATTGGTGACGTGCATGCAGAACTTTATGAGTTATTGATTGGCAATCTCATTGATGTTGATCTTTATAAATATTTTCTTGTAGAGAAGCCACTGGTACCGGTGATTAGAGGTCTACCAAAGGTACACAAAACTTTGAACAACCCTACCTTTAGACCCATTGTTTCAGGAAGGGGCTGGCTTACTGAGAGCATTTCTATATATATAGAAAAGCAACTTAGACCAGCAGAAGACTCAACACCTTCTATTTTGAGAGACACTCAGCAATTTTTAGAATCTCTATCCAGCAGTAATGAGAATATTAGTTTTACTGATGCAGATTATATGGTAACCTTGGATGTTCAATCCCTGTTTACCAGTATACCCAATGATATAGGTATAGACTTTTTGAGGTTGTTTCTCTTAGGTAAGTGTTTTAGCAATAGTAAGATTATGAGGTTAACCTCCTTGATGGAACTGGTGCTAGAGAATAATGTGTTCATTTATGACAGCAAATATTATTTGCAGACCACGGGAGTAGCCATGGGCACGGCATGTGCCAACTCATATGCTAATTTGATTTTAGCATATTGGGAGTCTACATATATTCTCTCCAACAATATATATTCTAGGAACATCAGATGTTACAAACGCTTTGTAGATTACTTGTTTTTTGTCTGGGAAGGTGATCAACAGACTTTGATTGAATTTCTGTCATATATCAACAGTACTACTACCTTTTTGAGACTAACTGGGAAATGGTCAAGGAGCTGTATAAGTTTTCTAGATGTAACTTTGAGAAAGAGAGATGGCATGCTAGATACTGAAACCTTTAGGAAGCCATGTAGAAAGAATGCATTTTTACATCGAGATAGCATGCATCCACCTCACATACACAAAAGTATAGTGAGGAATCAGGCTATGAGATGTTCTCGCCTAACCAGTAACAACAAGGACTTCAAAGTAGCTATAACCAATCTGCAGGATGAATTCAAAAATAAGGGTTACCATGACAGAGATTTATCAAATCTAGCATTTGTTGAATGTCAAGGGAAGGCCAAACCCTATATTCATAAGAGTTCCAATACAGGTTTGGAAGTGGTTGATGCTCCCATGAACAAGAAAAGGATGGCTATCACTTACACTGATAGGAACAGGAAGAATACAGATGTCATCAAGAAAAATTGGGGGATTCTGCTATTAGATGAGAGACTGAAAATCATCTTAGGCACTCACCCCAGCTTCTCTTATAAGAAGAGTAGAAGCTTGAAAGATATGTTGTGTTATGAGAGTGAAAAGGATAGTAGACCCACGTCAGTTAGGAAAGGTACTTTCCCATGTCGTAATTGTAATCACTGCTCTTTTATTTTGAAGGATGTTAGGTTTGAACATCCAGACACTAAGAAAGTTTATGAGTTCAACCATTATGCAGATTGCAGGACTCGTAACCTAGTATACCTAGCAGTATGTCAGACATGCACTATGTTCTATGTAGGGAAGACCAATAGAACTCTTAGGGAGAGAATCAGGGAGCATTTATATGCCATTAATAAAGAAAATGAAACAAATGCGTTAGTGAGACATGTTTTACCGAAAGGCACTAGACACAGTTTTGAGTTTTTAGTACTTCAGCTGATACATACCTCCATGAGACTAGGGAACATGGAATTTCACTGAAAAGGAGGAGAACAAATGGATTATTAGACTGCAAGCAGATGTTGGGCATGGTCTCAATGAAAGAGTTACTTTAAAACCTTTCCTTAGAGATCATGCTCTTAAACACAATTGATTTTTATATTTATTTTTATTTTTATTTATATTTTTTGACTTGTATCACTCTTGATTTATATTATACTTGAGTTGTTTTTTATGTAATTTTTAGCTAAGTTTGTTGGACATGTAAGGTCTTTGCTTTTAAGATAATGTATAATTACATACACCCTTCAGGTGAGATACTACTATAGTTGTGATTAAGCAGCCATTGGTCCATGTGACTATGCTCTAGAGTATTTTAATGAAACTGCTTTTTAAGTTTTTATTCAAATCTGATGAAGCGTCCATTGTAGACGCGAAAGCACTTACTGTTCCACTGTTCTTAATAAAGGATTTTTTATGTAAGACTGGTTGGTTTCAATTGTCGTGGACTACCTGTACCTTTATTTTGCTGTGCTACATTATGATGTCATCTATAGCAAGTACATTACCATAGTGAGTGGACTGTTCTTATAGCCAGCAAAGCCTAGTCAAACAAGTCTAGTGACTCTTGTCTATGGTAGTACTGGAAGAGGTTATATGTAGAATGGAATGGGTGTTTATGCGTGGCCAAAGTTAGGCTGAAGTGCAAATGTTTACAGTGTCATGCCCAGGAGGAGTTTGGGGTTTTAGAAGTATTTTTAGCACTACAGCATAAGATGGTTGTGTCTCGGTCTGATGGTGCATGGGTGCAGTGTTAGTATTGCTACTGACAATCAGTTTGTGTGACAAATTTGCCTCTAGTTGTAATAAGTATTTGCACCTCTCACAGGTAGACCCATTTTGTGGTGATAGCAAATGATTGTCAGTAAGCATGGGTCAGTTTGTGCATTGCCACAGGGTGTCTAGTTCTAGACAGCTGGTAACAGATGGACCAAAGCCAGACTAAGGACTCATGGTTGATCTAGAAACATCTGGTGGTGTAATGTTTCCAAAGTTGTGGCATTTGGCTTATCTAGAAAAAGATGTGACATAGGATATAATATATAAAGAGGCAGCATTAACACCTGATGGGATGCAATGTCTAATGTTAAGATATTTTAGTGACCACTGGTTTATCTATAAGGGAGTCTATGTGGAGTGATAGGCTCAGTGAGTTCCCATATGAAAGAGCAATGGAGGACACAGGATGAGACTGAAGAGAATGTGGCACAGGAAGATGCTGTGGAACTTTCTATAGTATGCCCACAGGAAATGAAGAACAAAGCATGTGCCCTCAGTTTAGAAGAAAATGATCTAAAAGAAAAGTTGGACAGACATATTAAGATCAATGAAAGAAACAGACTACAGAAAGTCAATAAAACACAAAAAGTTAGAAGTCTAACAAAACAAATGAACCCAGTAATTAGGACTCTACACAGTAAGTAGCTGATCGGTTCGACTCTCAGCTAGAGCGTCTTCTGCATGGAGACATGCATGATTGGGCGTACCTTCATTGAAGGTTGTGCGTTAGGGCTGGCAACTCAGCACGTAAAAATCAACTGCCGATCATTAGCGGACCGGAGTTCCGCTGTGGCGACCCCTAACCGGGAAAGCCGAAAGACACAACAATTAGGACTCTACAGAAATTCATGTGATATAACAGAAATAAATTGGATATGCTACTCTGCAGCTAAATTACTAACTGATAAAGTCTTACCAAAGCACAGGGTAGTAAGGGAAAGGAAGAGGAGAAATTAAGTGCCATCATGGAAGTATCGCATAGAGAAAATTATAAAGGAATTAAGACAAGAATTGTCACTGTTAGAAGAGTATAGAAGAGAGAACAGATTAACAAAAATACTCAGAAAGATAGACGTGATAAAAGCAATGCAGAGTATCAGAACAGATCAGGAGCTATTCTCCACTATTGCAAATAATAAACTAAAAATATCAGCACAGGTAGAAAAACTCAGAAGATATGCTGATAAATATAAAGGAAAATACAAAATAAGCAATTTATTGATGACCCAAAAAAGGTTTATAGAGAATTGGGAAACAAGGCAAAAGGAATTGAAACACCACCAAAAAAGAAGAAACAGGTACATTTTGGAGAAATATCGATGAAGGTTCTGTGGAACATAACAAAGATGCTAAATGGCTAGAAGAAGTAGAAAAAAGAATAAGAAGTGAAAATGTACAGGATATGAAATGGGTTGAAGTAACGGCCACAGGGGATTGAAACAAAGTTAAGAAAAGCTCCTAAATGGACAACCCCAGCCCCAGATGCAGTACTTAACTTCTAGCCAAAAGTTAACATGTTTACATGAAGATTTAGTTATGAATAAGAACTACTTATATGGACACCCTAAATGGACACCAGCCTGGTTAACAATAGAAAAAACAATACTCCTACTTAAGAGTGAACCTGCAAGCTGTCCTAAAAAGCTATAGACCAATAACTTGCCTCTCAGCGACATATAAACTATACACTGGAATTGATGCTGGTAGAGTTTATAGTCATTTAGAAGAAAACTCACAATGGGATTCATGAACCTTGCGCCAGGCGCCCGCATAGCGTCGGCGTTATAAAGCCAAATATGGCCACCGAGCGATTCAGGTATGAATCAATCCCACGTGCACTACCGGCATGCGCTGGACCTGCGCCGCCCCCGGCGTAGGTATGCTAATCACACTGTGTGTGGTATTGCACCATGCAAATGAAGGCAAATAACGATCCATGAAGTTGGCCAGGCGTAGCGTAAGGGCACGGCAATGTAAACCAAAAAAAATGGTTTACATTTAGCCAAACATGACCAAGGAGTAATGGAAGGCTGTCAACGTCAGGTATCATACAGGTGCAATATGCCAATGGCGAAAGGCACCGAGAATGTCCAAAGAAAACATGCACAAACTGTAAATAATGACATAAATGTTATGTACGCAGAAACCACAGCAGAACCCCCGGATATGTGCACAGAAGGTGCAAAACAATTAAATAATATGAGAATGTCCTAAAAGAGCAGTATAATACACATCAGATGCACAGCCACCACACACCATAGTATGTATGGAAAGCCTCAACCCCAGCGCAAGGGTTGTCAAGGAGTGGCGGCAGTGTTGCGCCGTAACCATGTATTAGCAGTCAATGCCATGCAAATGAGGCAGATAATAGTGAATCGCAAAACCAGCGCGGTGTAAGGATGGAGCAAACGGCGTAGCGGTAGTACACCGAGGAGTGGCCTACACAGGATACATGTCAATCGCAGAGGGTGTGCCACTGTAGGAGGAAGCACATTGGAGGCCAGCAAACATGGGCTGTACAATGCACATCACAGCAGCAGGATCGGCGTGTGAGGAAATAGATGCGCTGAGAGTACATAATGCCCGCATAGATGCATGTGCACGAGGATGACTACGTTCCCCAACCCAGTCATGTGACGGCCTCCCCGTCAACAAACACGGATATAGGAAGGTAATGCGGAGAATATGAGGAAATGCGGAAGCAGTGTAATTGGAGCCGTAATGAGCAATCAACACCAATCAATCCAGGAAGGGCAAACGGCGGCAGCTGACAACTCTGCATGCAGACTCCTGCAAAACGGAAAGGGGAGGCATAGGAATGCAAAGATAGTAGGGGATGTAGTAGAAATGCAAAGAGCAAAGAACCAAAATAGCACAGCCAAGTACAGAGGTAGCATAACGGCGGCGGCAGACAAAATGCATCATATGCCATGTGCCTGCAGGATGCACTGCAGGCAATAGTAGGTGCAACGCAGAAACAGTAATGTAAGATGCAAAGCTAAGCCAATGCAGGCAACTGTAATGTAACACTAAAGGCAATACCGTTGCAGTTGCAACGGTAAAACACCGAAGATAATCCACAGATACGGCTGCACAGACACACCCAATGACATCACCGGGTATACAGCACAACGGTATAAAGTGTGAATGCACACAACACACAGCGCGATTTCCCAAACGCCGCACCGTAGGGTGTAAACACACGGGGAACTTTTAATATGTATATGTTGGGTGCCGCCGTGGCCGTGATGCATAGGTATGTGTCAGAGACAGACGGAGTTGCGGAGGAGGGTGCCGACAACTACCATAGGCCTCATAGGAGAAGGGGAGTGTTCAGAGCAAGGGTGACCTACCAGGGGCTGCAAGACCTGGAGATAGTAGAGTGCTACAGGGCGGACAGGGACACGTTACAGCAAATAGTGGAGCTGTGCCGGCCACGCCTGAGAACAAGAGACAACAGAGGGGAGCCCATCCCAGTGGACACAAAGGTATGTGTGAGCTTGCGAATACTGGCTACAGGTACCTTTCAAAGGCCAACCGGGGATATAATGGGTATCTCACAGGCATCAGCATCCAGGGTACTACGCCAGTTCCTGGATGCCATGTTACGACATGCCCATGAGTATATAAACTTCCCCAGATCTCAGGAGGAGTTGGCTAGCAATATGCGCCACTTCCACCGTGTGGCACAATACCTGGAGGTACTGGGTGCGATAGACTGTACGCACATAGAAATCAAGTCACCGCCCGGGGAGCAGGGTAGACGCTACATAAACCGCAAGGGATACCCCTCCATCAATTGCCAGGTCGTGTGTAATGCGCAGGGCATTATCATGGATGTGTGTGCTGGCAGCCCTGGAAGCTACCACGACTCCCATATCTGGCATGCCTCACAGCTGTATCAGGTATTCGCCAGAGGGACAACACACCAGGTCACCTTGTGGGGGATGCTGGCTATGCACTGGAGCCGTGGATGATGACACCCATCAGAAATGCACACACACACATGCAAGAACGCCATAATGAGGCACACGCACATACCAGAATAATCATAGAGCGTGTGTTTGGGATGTTGAAATCACGGTTCCGGTGCTTGGATACATCCGGTGGAGCCTTGCAGTACTCTCCAGGCACATGTGCCCACATATTCATAGTATGTTGTATGCTACACAATATGATTCTGCGGAAACAGCTGCTGCAGGGACATAATGGTGTAGGGCCACCAAGCCCGCCACAACTGCCAAGGCAAGCACAGGCACAGGGCGTTCAGCGCCATGAACACACTGTGCCAGCCCCAGTAGGTAGACGGAGGCGTCCCAATATGCCTACGCCCTGGCAAAGAGGGAACGCATAGCACATACTTTGACAGCGTAGGCCCCATGGACTGACACCTCCTCACCTGCACACACAATGAAATGGACGCCACACAAACATGTCCGCCCGTAATGTGTACCATATGGGCGGACCTATGTGAGACTCCAACAAAGGCACCACCCGAACACTGCACACCCAATAGCCAGCAGAGCATGGAACGCCAACACCTCAACCGTACGCCGGTTCTACAGTAGACGGCGTAGCCGTATGCTGCCACTGTCGCCGCAAGTTGACTACATATGTACTTATGTGCATACACAGATATGGAAATAGATATCAGTACACACGTAGAAATATATGTACACATACACAGATATGAAGTACAACAGGTTAATATGGAACCCAGGGATGCAAGTTTACAGATAAGTAAGACGCGAAATCTCCACATAGTAAACATAGTGAACGACAACCCGATCATCCGGGAGGGTGGGCAGAGCAGGGAACGCCAGCCATGGAAATGTCAACCTGCATCAATACATATCCGCGGGTCGGGACGATCGCCAGGCCACGGTACAGTAACGGGATATGTGCGTGTCATATCCATAGGATATGAGTGCGGAGGTACACCGCCGCGGCGATGTAATAGCGTAGGTAGTGTGTGCAACCGTCGGTGCGAAAGCGGCAATCATACCTGTCAAGTGTACGTCATTATGAGGAACGTACCTCATTTGGGGTCTAAAACAGTTCATGTTCCTCGCAGTTCCTCAAAGTTCCACATCGAAAGAGTCTGTCACACATTCATTGTTAGGAATGTATTTAAATGAAATCCTGGTAAATAGAAATCAATCATAGTAAGTCATTAAAGGTTCTACTTTGTAAGTAAATCAGCATATTTTAACCATCCTATGACCTTCTTAGCTGAAGTTGTTAGTAAGACAGTGGTATGTGTTCCACAGTTTGCCCATTTGTTTCACATTATGAATGTGTGTGTTCCTCATTTTGGAAATGGAAGGTTGAGAGCTATGGCGGCAATATGTGTATGTGTGAGGTGAGGTTGTTGTGTGTTCCGCTGTGTGTGTGTAATGTGTGTGCCACTGTAAAACGTGTATGTAGATGACATGTCACAGGCGGAGTGTAATAACATGCGTAGACATACAGTACAGGAACCATAGGCGTATGTACAGCAGTACCCACAAAGTAGTACTGACATCTCCTCAGTGGCTAGGCGCGTGGCGACGTAAAACGATGCAAAGCGGAAATGTCCCAGAATGTACCACAGGACCATAGCCAACAGGAGATGCAAAGGACTCATGTACAAACCATGACCGTCTGTATGGCGGCCATATGGTAGACTCAACACGATAGGTCGGCAACGTTACACAGCATCAGGCATGTACGGCAAAAATACGAATGTGCTATCCCGGCACCGATCGTGGACACTTACGGTCCCGTAAATACCGCTGTGCGTTCCACGACCGTTAAGTAAGCAAGCGCCACACGAATAGGAGGCCACCGGTAGCATACAGGCCGTCCCAAGTACAGGACCACAATCACCGTAACTATCAGTGACAAAATGCCAATGGATAGTAGGCACGGACGAACATCCGCAGATATATAACCGATGTGAAGGAGGAATACGTGCAGGAAGCACACATGCAGGCGATACCGACACCACGACATCAACAAAACAAACATTCCCAGAACAACAGACAGGTAACCTGCAGCTCCCCAAGCAGGGATGGAGCACACACACAAGCATATCTTGTATGTATAAATGCAAGACCCACACCCCGTACCCGTCACCCACATCCGCAGATATACCCCATCGCACATATCAAAGGGATAACAGCCAAAACCGTAGCAGAATCATACAGGCAGTCAATGACAGCGGCATACCCGCAACAAGCCGCGTGGGTAACACTAGCAGCAGCCGATACATCCTTGCATCCGTTGTGTACAGGAATATAACAGCTATGTTACACATCTGAATGCACAACGCCATCGACAGACACCGCCAGGACACGGACACCCACATGTCGAACAGAATACCATACCCAACACACAGAATCCACGGCTAACACCACAGCGTAATGTACCTGACACCACACATAGCGTATGCAGTCACACAAACATGATACAATACATACCATCCCCACGAAGATAGTGCAAATAACCAACGGCCACACGAGAAATGAACCATGGCCTAGTTTCGCGGGTAACATACGAATGGAGGAGGATCACCAGTGATATGCGCATAACTACACACCGAGGAACAGCTATTGGCGTGATGAACCCACATGCCTCAGGTGACGACGAATAAAAGGAAGACTCCCTGGATATTCAAACCGTATGTTCATACCGAACACAAACTGCATTGAAAGCACGGAGTTAGAGGAGAATATTGACGAATACAGAAGCAAAGGCCGGAAAGGTATGTCGAACCCACGAGATGTACTGGTGTGTAACGCATGATACGTATGAGTAATCTGCACTGTATGTGAACGATGTGTGTAAGTAAAGATACCTGTCCATCAGGCAGAGAGTGGTGAAAGGTGGTTACGTAATGCTAAGCCGCGGAGCATACCAACGACTGTGGACAATGTGTGCACAGCAGTGGGACAACATGTACACGGCCGTGATAACCCAAGGTTCGCCATAGGGATTCCAAACACAGAACAATGCCACCACCCACGCTGATGCTGTCAGTGGATATCGAACAATGAAGT